>NC_056739.1:968765194-968865194 GCF_019279795.1 Protopterus annectens
TATTGTAAAATTTTCCACATCTGGATGCCTTTCCTGTATTTCTCTTAAAATATCTTTGGTGCTGCTCTTGTTGTATTGACTAATTTGGGCTTTTTTTTCCTTTTGTTTATTTTCTCCAAATCTTTTGGGTTTCTAACAATACGACAGTAATGCCTAATAATTAATAATAATACATAATAATAATAATAGTAATTCCATTCCTAAGTCAAAATATGATTACAGTTTATGAAATTAGTATTGTCTGAATCGAGGTCAGCCAGAAGTGCACTTTGTAGCACCCACAATGTGCCCAGTAATGACTCCTTCTGTAATTTGTATAGAGTTACATGTATCAGTAACATATCAGTAACATATCTAAGTTGTCTTTTCGGCTTTCCCCGGTTAGGGGTCGCCACAGCGGATTGGCAGTGGATTTTTACGTGCCAAGTTGCCAGCCCTGACACACAACCTTCAACGAAGGTACGCACATTCACGCACGTCTCCTCGCAGAAGACGCTCTGAGAATCAAACGGGACAATGTCTTGCTGTGAGGCGAAAACGCTACCGCAACACCACCACCGCAGTGTCAGTAACATATCTAAGTACGATTGTAAATTATTTTTTATAAAACAGGCTGCTCCTACTGGGACTGTCTGGATATCTTTCTTTTCATGTTGCCCTTATTTCTGACTGCAAATCCTGGTATTTTGTGGCTTCTGTGTGCATCTCCTTACCCAAGACAATGTAGCCACTGGGTGTAGCAGTTTCAATAATCAATGCTACTTTTCTCTTCTTTTGATGGACTACTATATCCGATTCCTTGCATCTATTTTTGAACTGTTGGTAACAGATGATCCCATGTGATATAAACTTGATCATTTTCTATGATGCTTTGTGGCTCATGTTTCAGTGCTTTTCAGCTATTTCAATGTTATAAATGTTTGCACAATCCCCAATGCAACACTCTTGCCACATTATTACGCCTTTCAGTAAACAGTCCTCCTGCCATCAGTACGTCACAGCCAGGAACAAGATGTGCGACTGTTTCTAATTCTGTTTTACAAAACCTACATTTGTCTGTTTCCCCAATATCCAAATAAGACAAGAAAACAGTCCGTAGAGCAAAACAATGGTGAGGTTTCCAAAATTCCAAAACGCTGTCTTTGTTGTCAAGATAGCAAAAAAATTGCCAAGTACTCCAAAATGGTAAAAAACAGGTTTATTCAAACAGAATATAAAGATGGTAAGCGCTTTCGCTATTACAGCTTCTTCAGACCAAATTACAATTAATTAAATGTTACAATCATATTTATCCTGAAAAAGGCGCCAAACTTAGTAAGACTTAAAGGAATACAACCTATCAAATACTAAAACACTTTAAAACATATTAGTAACAAAGAGTATTCATAAAAATATACTACATTGAACCCAAATAATTATGATAAGAATCATTATATTAAAACATTATATCATATCATTTAGAAACTTTTATCCTTCTTGATTTTAACAAGGGACGTAAGGGGACCTTGCCATTTATGCCTGGTGGTACATCAGCCCTGAATTTAATGATCCAGTTAATTTCACGGATCTCAGTATAATTTTCTACATCTCCCCTTCTGTGTGTTCTAGATGTATGTTCAAGTATCCTAAATTTGAATTTGTGATCAACACCATGTTCAATGGTGTGTTTAGCAAGTGCATTTGACAAAGTTCCTTTCCTAATATGATAGGCATGCTCGCGTATCCTATCTCTGAGTGTCCGATTCGTCTTGCCTACGTAGTAGGCTGGACACAATACGCATGATGCCAAATACACTATATCTTTGGATTGGCAGTTACCTGCCACACATATCCTAAAACTACCATTTCCATATGGGTACTTAAATACGGGGTCACTCAGGATATATATATATAGGATAGGATAGGATATAATGATGGTATTGCCATTGGGATAACACAACAGCTGTTTGAGGTTCTTTTTGTTGCGATGAACAAACTTGGGTCCCTCACCTATTAATTTGCTGATAGTAGGATCTACAGATAAGACATGCCAGTGTCTAATGTAAATGTCCTTGAGGGCACCCACATCATTGGTATAATAGGGAAAAATAACCTGGATATCACATCATGGAACTAGACTGGGGCATACATCATCTGATGGCTTCCATACTGAGTGATGTCCGCTTAAACCTTGCATCTAAATCCTCCAATCCTAATTTGAAATGAAAGTCAATAGGTGTGTACCTGGAAAGTCTCATGGACTGTCCCTGGACTATGATGCAAGGTTTAAGGAACGTGGCTACAGTGATAAGGACATCGGTAAAGGTATGGAAGCCATCACCTTTTAGGCTATGCCCTATTTCTCAGAGGGTGCCTCTAGATTTTATTCAGAAGCGGACGTCACTCAGTCTAGTTCAGATGATGTGATATCCAGTGATAAGGTTATTTTTCCCCTATATTATACCAATGATGTGGGTGCCCTCAAGGACATTTACATTAGACACTGGCATGTCTTATCTGTAGATCCTACTATCAGCAAATTAATAGGTGAGGGACCCAAGTTTGTTCATCGCAACAAAAAGAACCTCAAACAGCTGTTGTGTTATCCCAATGGCAATACCATCATTACATCTCCTGATGATAGACACATGGTACCGTGTAATAGGTGTAATTTCTGCAACTATATCCTGAGTGACCCCGTATTTAAGTACCCATATGGAAATGGTAGTTTTAGGATATGTGTGGCAGGTAACTGCCAATCCAAAGATATAGTGTATTTGGCATCATGCGATTAGGTCCAGCCTACCTAAGAGGCAAGACGAATCGGACACTCAGAGATAGGATACGCGAGCATGCCTATCATATTAGGAAAGGAACTTTGTCAAATGCACTTGCTAAACACACCATTGAACATGGTGTTGATCACAAATTCAAATTTAGGATACTTGAACATATATCTAGAACACACAGAAGGGGAGATGTAGAAAATTATACTGAGATCCGTAAAATTAACTGGATCATTAAATTCAGGACTGATGTACCACCAGGCATAAATGGCAAGGTCCCCTTACGTCCCTTGTTAAAATCAAGAAGGATAAAAGTTTCTAAATGATATGATATAATGTTTTAATATAATGATTCTTATCATAATTATTTGGGTTCAATGTAGTATATTTTTATGAATACTCTTTGTTACTAATATGTTTTAAAGTGTTTTAGTATTTGATAGGTTGTATTCCTTTAAGTCTTACTAAGTTTGGCGCCTTTTTCAGGATAAATATGATTGTAACATTTAATTAATTGTAATTTGGTCTGAAGAAGCTATAATAGCGAAAGTGCTTACCATCTTTATATTCTGTTTGAATAAACCTGTTTTTTACCATTTTGGAGTACTTGGCAATTTTTTTGCTATCTTGACAACAAAGACAGCGTTTTGGAATTTTGGAAACCTCACCATTGTTTTGCTCTACGGACTGTTTTCTTGTCTTATTTGGATCCTGTTTTTGTCCATAGTAGAGCATTTACTCCGTCTGAACTTTATCTTATTGTTTCCCCAATATGTTCAATGGACTTTGTAAACAACATGCATGTAGTCCACTGTCCTGGGCCACCAAACTAACCTTTCATCATTTGGTTTAAATTCACCTCTCCTTAACCATTCCTGTGTCCGATCCTGATCAACATAAGGTTGTTTCAAGGGTTTTCTATACTTGCAACTATATTTATGCATTTTTCACATTTCTTGCCTTCTCATCTAATCCAAATTATATTATTTTTGCTTTTTGACACATTCAGCTGTTGCCTGTTTTTTTTTTTTTTTTTTTTTTTTTTTTTTTTTTTATTTCTTCTGGTCTGATTTCCATTCCCACTTGACACAGATATGCTTTTGTTAAAATATGCAGGAAAGTCATCTTAAGACTTATTCTCCTCATGTTTCAAAACTGTCACTAAGTTTAGCTCTTGTGAGGTCAGCAGATATGTATGCAGTCCACTACTGCAGATCTATACATGTAATCAATACATGTAATCAATTTTGAGGAATCCCTTACCTCCTTCAGAATGGGGAATATACAGTCTTGGAATGCACTAATTTTTGTAAGTCATTTGATGAGCAAGTTTCCCTGTTCAAACTATCCAACATTTTTTGGAGCCAGTCAATCCCTCCAAAACTGTAAATTAGGACAGGAAGAGCAGATTGGACTAAAAATATCAGCACAGATTGACAGACTGAAAAACTTAGAAGACACATAGATGAATATTAAGGGAAAATACAAAAGAAGCAATTTACTTGTTGTATCTTTCGGCTTTTTCCCGGTTAGGGGTCGCCACAGCAGAACTCTGGTCCGCTAATGATTGGCAGTAGATTTTTGCTTACCAACTTGCTAGGCCTGATGCACAACCTTCAATGAAGGTACGCCCATTCACGCATGTCTCCACACAGAAGACGCTTTAGCTGAGAATCAAACAGGACAACGTCTTACTGTGAGGCGACAACGCTACCGCAGCACCACCACCGTTTACTGATGATCCAAATAAGTTTTATAGAGAAATGGAAAACATGGCAAAAATAATTGAAACACCACCAAAAAAAAAAAAAAAGAAGAAATAGATGCATTTTGAAGAAATGAAGACCCTGTGGAACATAAAGATGCTAAATGGATACAAGTAAAAGAAAGATTAAGAAGTTCAAATGTACAGGATGCACAATGGGATGAATAACAGCCAGAGACATTGAATCAAAGTTAAGAAAAGCTCCAGACTGGAAAACCCCAGGCCCAGATGCAGTACACAACTTCTTATTAAAAGTATTAACATCTTTACATGAAGATTTAGCCATGAGTAAGAACTGTCAATATGCGCACCCTGAACAGACACCAGCCTGGCTAACAGAAAACAAAAACAATACTTCTACTTAAAAGCAAACCTGCAAGCCATCCAAAAACTACAGACCAATGACTTGCCTTCCGACGATGTGTAAACTATACACTGGAACAGATTCTGACAGCGTTTATAAACATTTGCAATAGAACAAAAAGTAAATAAATAAAAGAAAGTCATATGGAAAAAGGATCACAATGTTAAAGTCATGACGGAGAACTGGCACGGCTACTATTACATACGACTGGGCTTGCTTTCAATTTTGACAGAGGTACTATGTTTTCTCTTGCTATCATGCACCCTGATGCCAGCAGCCTGATCCCCCTTTTTAAACCTGCTGTTGCCACTCATTTTTACATCTCAATGTGAAGCCAGGTAATGCCAGAATACTGGGAATAGTTAAAAATGTAAATGTATCTTACTTTCTCTTCTCACTCCTGTTCATCTACAATCAATGGACTTAACTTGCATATGACTATATCACTAAGCCATATCAGGTACAAAAAGAAGCAGCAGATGTGGATATATCTGTAGGACTGAAGTGATCAGCTTTTGCCCCGAAGAAAGTTGCTATGACAAATGAATGAAACTGGTCTAATCACTTGTTTTTTTTCCCCGTGGCAAGTAGCAAGGAGTGGAGGTCATGCGATGAAAACTGAGGACTGGTGAAAGAACACTGTATATTGCTGTGTGCTGTGGTATGCTATGCGAAAGTTATTTTGATATGTTTGTTTGTGTGGTATATCAATCTGGAAAAGGTAGTGACTTGAAAATTATTAATTAATTTAACTTATGACAGAGACAAGAGTGTATTTTCTAAAGAGCAAGCCATAGCCACAAAACTTTGGAATTTAGAGCTTAGGTTTTTCTATATACATGCTGTCAACTTTTATTGCTTTTTATTTTATTTCTCTGTATGTGGCAACATACTTATATTTTAAACTGAATTTGCACTTTCTTTATTATTAAAATATATACTGTATTTATTATACATTAAATTACTGTGGCTGACCTACATTACTTATTATAGATGTAAGTATGCAGTGCTCATCTATCTGAAAAGAGGCTAAGCAGTATTTATACACTTGGTCAATAATCTGTGTGGCACACATCTACTATTAGACTGCTTGGGACTACTACCATTGAGATTAACAGGGGTATTTACATTTGGTTAATTAAGAGCAGCTAGGTATCTCTGGCCCTGACCCAGATTGATGGCAGTACTACCATGTCGGGATGAAAGTTGTGGAAGACTGGATAATTCTGCTAGCCTTCTCTATGATTTGTGCACATGTAAAAACAGTACTTTGTGAGAAGGGCAGTTACCATGGATAAAGTGGGCAAAGGAAGACATTAGTTCACAGAGAGTGGTGAGGCAGGAGCCGGGGTGCTTGACCAAAGACTCAACTCTGCAGTGGCCTATGTGCAGTCAAGTCTGGGTGTGGGAGATGGAATCAGATACCTAGGACAGCACTGCATATTGACTTTTATACTCTAAAGGCCTGGGTGTTCTTCGTGAATTAGTTATTGAAATAGACTTAAGCACACTTTCTTTCTACTACTACACCCTGTGTTGGCAGTGGTAGGATTCAAATCTCATCAGTGCCAGCCAGCCTGACATCAAGATGGATGGCATCCTGCCAACTGGGTGTCACACTGATGGCAGTGGTAGTATCCTTCGGTCATACTCCAATTCAGGGAAAACACACTTTAGCTGTTAAATCTACACTATTATTTGACAGGTAATGTGTGATGCCTTCATGCGTGTCCATCCTCCTCACACACACACACACACACACACACACACACACACACACACACACACACAGACACACACACACACACACACAGACACACACACACACACACACACACACACACACACACACACATACAGCTATTGGCTGTTTGAACAGCCTCTGACTTTGATTGTTGTTTCTTCCTGGTTGCAACTGTATAGCAGACAGATTTACGAGATGGACAAATTATTGTCATTCGCAGCAGATGTAATACTGATCATTAGTGTTTCAGAACAGTTAGTTTGTTGCTAATGTGTGCATGTTACAAATGCATTTTGATGACAAATGGTAGGTCTGCACTGGCCTTGAAAATGACAACAGCTATTATTCTTTCTTTCTTATGAAAATATTTCTTTAAATGGCAATGGCCATCTTTCTGCTACTGTAAACAACAGACTTGATAAAACACACTATAAATTGGACCTTTGTATTGTAGTTGTTGGCTTTAACCCTTAGAGCTGAGAAAAAAAGATCTGCTTCTGAAATTTATGGTACTTTTCCATTATCGGGGCAACATTTGCAATGAGAAGTATGTAGTATCCCTTTGGGCCCAACTAATATTTTCTTGCACTTTATCCCATACAGGTATCAGTTTATCACATCTCCATGTTATATAAAAGTTTGCATTATTTGTGCTACCACATATATTTTACAATTTTTCACAGAAAACACATACTAATGCAACTCCTTTCATGCCGTCGCTTTTTCAAAGGAATCCTGCCAATATATTGGAAGTGTCTCTGATATGGTGTATTTACCTCTGATTATTTTTTGATGTTTGTCTAAGTTTGCACATCTGTGTAAAGTGAAAATTTCTCCACCTGCCTTACAAGGCCCCTTCTGAAATATTTAGTTCATAACTCAGTTTCAATTACAATTTCATAACTTACTTGGAGAGTTTTGTTACAAAAAAGGCATTATAGTACTGCAATGAACATGCATCACATTAAATGAACAAACCTTTTTCTCTTTTGGAATTGATGATTAAACACTTGCCCTTTTTAGAAATACATTTACCGACAGTACACTAACTGGATTAAGCATTGAAATTATAAGCGACATCCTGTATTTCTTTCAAATGCAATGTCATCTCGCTGTTTTATTATCCCAGTGAAAGTTTTTTTTTGCCATGGCACTGTGGATTTTAACATGTCCTACAGACCTCAGTATTGTTTACTTCTGCATGTTCTTGTAGCTTTGATGTTTTTGTACATATTTAGAATGTAGTAAAAACGTGAATACTTGTTCTGCAAGCTGTTAGTACAGGAACACCCAGAATTTCAGCATTGTTTAGCTACCATATACAACAGATAGGTTTGACTGATTTAAGAGGAAAGTGTAGGGATTAAACAGAGTTCATTTTACTTGATGTTCTAATTTTTTTCCTTGACACCCAACTGCAGTATCTGACTGCCATAGCCCAGGTCAGTAACTTGACCTACCAGCACTTCTCTCTGATTTGGCAGGGGTAGGTTATTAGTAACTGGCAGTGCTGCATTTCTTAAAACATTAGGTGCCATGTGCAGTTCTGGGAAGTGCATGACAGCAGTCCTAAGGAGTATACTGAATGGCTGCGCATCCAACTTTAACGTACAAGTTGCATCAGCATAGTTTAAGAACATTTTGAATTGCTACATATGTCAGCTGGTGCAGAGTGTGAGATACTACATGGTCATATAGCTATAAAGATGGGGTGGGATGGTGGATATCCAATCTGTGCAGCTGTAAATGCTAAACTGAAAGCACATGCTTTTCAACAAGCAAGGTTACTGTGACAATGCTGCTTGTGTGACTCGGCTTGTGGATGACCTTTTATGCCAGATGGTGGTGTACCCCTTCAATCTCTTGCAACCTTAAGAGTTAAAATAAGGGATGCAGTCGTCTGCTTGTACTGCTGTTTTTACTGTACACAGAGTACTACAGTTGGTTTAAAGTGACTTTAATTGTATTCTTTTCAATGCATTCTCTGCTTACTGCTGGGTATCAATGTGAAGCTCCTAAATAGTGTTCTTTATGGGAACAGAGAATGGCACACTGCTGAAATGAGTTTTGATACTTCATGCATACAGAAGGACGTTTTCCCTGTTTTAATGCACGGTAACTGAGAGATATCAGATAATACCACATATAGCTGCATACATACTTAGTACCCTTCATTTCAGTAGCCGCGGTGGCACAGCGGTAGCACTGTTGCCTCACAGCAAGAGGTTCTCCTGTTCGATTCTCGGCTGGAGTGCCTTCTGTGTGGAGTCTGCATGTCCTCCCCGCGGTACAGTGGCCTCCGAAAGACATGCGTGAATGAGCGTGCCTTCACTGAAGGTTGGGCGTCAGGCTGGCAACTCGGAACCATAAAAATCGACTGCCAATCATAAGCGGACCGGAGTTCCGCTGTGGCGACCCCTAACCAGGAAAAGCCGAAAAGACAAACAAACCCTACATTTCAGCAGCCATGAATTTTTCATGGACCCACTTGAGTGATTCACCTTCCTCCAGAAAGAGTAATAATTAAAGCAGCCACTAGAAGAATTGTTATTATTCTTTAGGCCGGTAACCCTTCTGATCATGCCTCTCTCATAGCACATTCAATTAGCCCATTCATTTCTTCAGGTTGAGGACCCTGGCTTCTCTATTTAATCTTCACTTATCTCTAGACAAGAAAAAGCCAAGTCAGCAGGAACAGTGCATGATTCGGGAGGGGCAGGATTTTTTCCAGACCCAACATCTTTTCCACACAAAATCATATGAAACTAAGTGGGCAAATGAAGTAGCCTTGAGCACATGCTCATCCCTGGTACACAGACTTTGCTATCTAACTGTCCCCACCCTGGCATTTTCTGAATTCTAGCCTCCCTCACAGCTCCACTCGAGACAGGCACAGCACACTCCCTTCCCCAAAGATAGGCACATCTACCCTCTTCAGACTGTCAAATTGCCGAGCTGCTAATCAAACTTGGGTCACTTTGAGCTTTGTCCATCTACAGCACAAGCAATCCTCCCAAAAGAATTACTAAGATAAACACCGATTTGAAGAAATTATTAATATGAATGTCCCCATAACTAAACAGGAATGCATACCATACCTCTCAACTTCTTTAAGAATTATGGACAAAGACAAAAATAATGGGGACAAAAGGGTCAAAATCACAAATATTTTAAATACTGCTCTTATAAACTTAAGATGTTTCTAGAATAATAGGCTGAATTTCCTGAAGAATATGAAGTCTGAAATTGAAATATAGGTAATTATTTACTAAAAAAATGCTTAAGGAGTTGCCAGAGAACCACAAATGTTATGAGGAACAAGTAAAAATGTTCTAATTTCTAAATCTAATGTTTGCAATGTATGATTAACAATCTGTGTCCCTTTTTATTTTTATTTTCTTTTACAGTTCCTAGCTAATTCTGTACCAAGCATGACATAAAGAGATATGACTATATCATTCCAACAGCAGTGCACTGCCTGAAGTGAACATAAGGAAAGACTACTACAGTGTTAAGCTTTAAGACTACATAGCTAGCCAGAGATGGACACTTTAAATACGTTACCAGTTTTTACAGACAGAACTTAGAGTACTAAAACAGGAAAGTGACCCCTCAGCCAAGTAATGAAGAAGGTCCAACGAAATGTTTCAACTGTGAAGGGAAACAGGATGTGCTAACTAAAAGAAATGTTTTAGATTTTCATGCAATCATAACACTCTATAATGAGGTATCCATCTCCCAATGGCATACTTTATTGAAGATCATTTCAAACCAGTTTTCGACAAATGCTTCTCAATCTCTAAACAAAGGAAATCAGGACAAAACCATTGGCAGTGCAAAGGGCCAAAATTAAGGACAGATTTTGAATACTGCTCTTTGAAACTAAGCTACTAGAATAACAGGTTTTCCATTAGCATGCATTTTCTGATGTATAACCTGAAACTGAAATGTGGGTTTATTTAATGACTTCAGTCAAGTATTTGCTAGAAAAACAAAAATGTTATGAGGAACAGACCAAATGAATGAGGCAAAAGTCTGGACAATTAAAAAGTATGGTTCCAAGACACCATAAGACAGCTCCTCCCAACAGTGGGTGTGTAATAAATATTTAAAAACAGATTCAATTAAATTTCTGTATAATAAATAATTTTTTGCTTTAAAGGTAATAATTTTAAATAAAATAAATACTAAAACATTCTTACAATGGATTTAAATCGGCCTGGCTCTTATTTTTAACACTAAGCTTATAAAAATGTTTTCATCAATGCCAGGGTAGACTGTGGCATTTGACAACGTACTGGTACTCCCATATAACAACAAAGCTTTGAAAATTAAAACCATTGTTAAAAACACATGGGATTTAGTTTTTAGCTTGGATCTCTAAAGCATTTTGGGGTCTGCACTTAGAATTATTTTTACTAGGGGTGCTAATCTTAAAAACTTACTAGAAAAGCATAAAAGTAAAAAAGGTTTGGTTTCCAAAATGTCTAAATGTAACGTGTAAAGCCTGCAAATATGTTAACACTGGTCCATATGTAGCAACAGTTACCGTACAATTCTGTGCCCTGGTAACTGTAACACAAGGATGGTGGTATATATGGCTACATGCATGTCCTGCTCAGCCTTTTATGTAGGTAAAACCACTAGAAACTCAAGGAAAGAATTTTAGAGCATGTTTGGGACATTAAAAAAAAGAAAGTGCACTTTTTATACATTCTGAAAAGTGTTCCAGTTTCAACAGGTATCTGTTCTATATTATTGACAGAGTGACTGACCATGGTAGAGGTGGGGACTTTTGTATTTGGCGAAACTTGAAATGGAATGGCAAAATAGAAAAAAATGCCACAGTCTACCCTAGCATTGTAGAACAAATGCCACAGTCTACCCTGGCATTAATGAAAACATTTATATAAGCTCAGTGTTAAAAATAAGAGCTAGGCAGATTTAAATCTATTGTAAGAATGTTTTAGTATTTATTTAAAATTATTACTTTTAAAGCATAAAAGTATTTATTATACAGAAATTTAATATAATCTGTTTTTAAATATTTCAGGTACTTGAGGTTTAAAATTGTTAATTGATGTGATTATGTGATGTTTTTATTGTATTTAACAAGATAGCAGGCAAAGTTTGATACTCTGAAGAAGCCCTGAGGTTGCAGGGTGAAAGTGTTCGGTCTATTAGGTATAATTAATAAAGACCTTCTGGTTTTAGCGTGGCCATACCTGTGTTGGTGGCTTTTTTTTCTGTTTGGATACACCCACATATCGCAGTCACACTTGTGACATCAGAAGAGCATTTCTTATTACGGACCAAATTCACTGTCACAAAATCCCTGGTCTTCCTGTAAGAATAGATATTAGAACCTTTTTTCATGGTCCACTGGAATTACTTACTGGAGGCCCTCTAAAGTTTAACTTTCCAGCTAAGTATCATTAGCAGATCCACACACCTTTGGGCTGCACCTCATATGTTAAAACTGGGCTCCTTTTTCCTAATGATTTAAGACTATCTGCCAAACTAAGAAGGGATGCTCACCGTCATCACTTTGGATGAGAGTAAATGAGTCATCCAAGAGAACTCTGGTTGATGTTACCTAAAATAGTGCTACCACTCCTCATACCGAAGTGAAATGGAAACACTCAAACCGTAACATCCTAACACCTTCCTTTCTACTGTATTCTCTGGGTTCATCTCCACAGAAGGATAAAATGGGCAAATAAAGACATCTCTATTGGCACATCCCATGTGACCTGGGCTTGATTAATGGCTCAGGCATCTTCTGGAGCTCAAATGGAAGGGCAGGTGTGCCCATTCTGGGGTGATGGTGAAAGTTGTGCTGGCCAATGCCATAACACCTCAGAGGAGGGGCTACAATAAAAAGGAAGGCCCAAAATGAGTCTCTGGTCATCAAGATGCTTTGGTTGTAGCCTTCACTGTCAGTGCACAGCTGGATAATTTTCATAGGAAAAGGTAATCTGTTCTACATTGTGATACAGGGCCACCTGTCACCCACCCCTGACAGGGGTAAAGGTCTACCTCATGCAACTTACTGATTTGTCAGTGAGGGCTCAAACCACCTTCATAGCTGCCTGAAGGAGGGACCTTCCAGATGGCACTCACTTTCAAGCTGAAGTATCCATCACAGAACGTCAAACAGGCTTGTCTAATTCAAGTGGGCTTAATAATCAACAGACGGAGGCAAAAAAAAAATAAAAAAATAGAAACACATGAAATGGGCAAGTGCACCCTCAGACATCTGCCATGCCAGCATCTCAGTAGACAACCAAACAGCAATAATGGAAGAAACAAAGTCAATTTTTGTTAAAACCAATAGAACTGCCACTTTTTTTTTTTTTTTAAAGAGCAACCTGTGGAAGATTGAGAGGGAATGCTTCCCTACAATATTCCTAGCAACAAAAGCTTTAGAAGAAAAAGCAGTTAAAAAAATTAAAGACACAGCCACTGCATCTACAGTTCAACAAGAAGGATCAAACACACAGCAGACCAGTGAAAACCACTGGGAAGAAAAAAGATGAACCTGCATCATGAAGGCACTCAAAGCCCATCACAGAGCAAAGCAGCATGCAGCCAGGGCAAACCCAGAATCCAAACGGCCAAAGAAAATACACTGCAAAATGAATACTTCACAGATTACCAAAAAGGCCAGAGGCCTCATATATCATCATCGGTGGTACAGCAGTAACGTTGTTGCCTCACAGCAAGAGGTTCTCCTGTTCGATTCTTGACTGGAGTGCCTTTTGTGTGGAGTCTGCATGTCCTCCCCGTGGTAGAGTGGCCTCCGAAAGACAAGCATGAATGGGCGTGCCTTCGCTGAAGGTTGGGCATCCGGCTGGCAACTCGGCACCATAAAAATCTACTGCCAATCATTGGTGGACCGGAGTTCCGCTGTGGCGACCCCCAACCGGGAAAAAACGAAAAAGACAAACAAATAGAATGAGAACGCATGCATCTATTCAGACACCAACCTAATATCAGAGGGGTCAGTGGAAGGAAAGGCCAGAAAAAAGAAGTTATGTACCTACCATAACGTTCCATGTTAGTTGTCTTCATCTCCTCTTCTTTCTTGCTGGTTGGGATCAGAGCTGAACCTCGGCTCTGACTCTGCCATCTTCTAAAGCTCGAGAGTGGTTTACTGGCTTGAGGCTACTCCTTATCCCATGATGCCTAGCGATAGCTACCCAGATCTCATTTGAAATAGCTAACCCCAGACATAGCCAGAGAATAAACCTGTCCAAACAAATAGGTTGAGTATACCTGTCATACGCTCTAGTCAGTAGAGGAAACAAACCAGAAAACAATCAGCTAGTGAAACCAGAACTCCTCCCAGTCCAATAGGACAGGGGGACGGAGGGTGGGATGCAAGAAAGAAGGCGAGATGAAGACAACTGACATGGAACGTTATGGTAGGTACATAACTTCTTTATGTTAAGTTGTCTATTTCGCCTTCATTCTTGCTGGCTGGGCAACCTAGATTGGAAGGCTACAGAGGTGGCCAAGGCGGCCCTAGTAGAATGACCTTTCGGTTTAATAGGCAACTCTTTGTTCCTTAATTGATAAATGAAAGTAATAGTGTGGAACAACCACCTGGATAAGGTCACTTTGGAAACTGGGAGACCTTGTTTGCCTAGAGCATAGGAAAGGAATAGTTGGTCCGACTTCCTTATTTCCTTAGTCCTGTGCAGGTAAAAACGCAATTGTCTATGAACGTCCAATTGGTGTAATTTGTACTCTGCCTTGTTGGTGTGGTTAGGGTAGAACACAGGAAGGTCTATAGACTGGTTTAAATTATTTTCTGAGCAGACTTTCGGATGAAATGAAGGATTAGTCCTCAGAGCAACCTGTCTTTATAAAAAACCAAGTATGGAGGACAAACACATAGTGCCTGAAGTTCAGAGACACGTCTGGCTGAAGTAATAGCTACCAGAAAGAGTGTCTTCCAAGACAGAACCTTAATGGAGCAGGACACTGCTTGTTCAAAGGGGGGCAAAGTTAAGGAAGTTGGTACTAAATTAAGGTCCCAAGGGGGGGGGGGGGGATCTCTCACTGGAGGTCCAAGGAGAGTAGTCTCTTTCAAAAAAGCTTTACAGAGCTTATGAGACTGTTTGAATTTGACAAACCAACATGAAAAAGTTAGAAATGGCCGCTAATTGAACCCTGATTGTAGCAGAAGCAGACCCAGAATGAAAAAGTTGTGCTAGGAATTTCAGAATTTTGTGGACTGGGGCTGAAAAGGGATCTACGTTCCTAGCCTCTGCCCAACAAGAAAAATGTTTCCATTTACTACCATAAGTTTTTCTGGTTGTGGACTTGTGAGAGGAAACAATAACCTCGCGTAGAGCCGGGAAAATGCTGGGAAGCCTGGATAAGGCTGGAAGTGAAGCAACCAAGCTGTGAGCTGGAGTGTTTGGAGGGATTGATGCAACCCACCTGACTGATGAATCAGTAGGTCTGGAATCGGATCCAGAGTCCAGGGCTGATCGAGAAGGTAGTGGTGCAGGAATGGAAACCATATCCATCGAGGCCAGTAGGGGGCAATGAGGATCATTTTGCAACCCAACGATATTGCTTTCTGTATGAGTTTTGGAATCAGGGGAAACGGAGGAAAGGCATAAAGAAGTCCCTGAGGCCAATCGTGGACTAGAGCGTCTCTGGGTGAGTGACCTGGAAGCAGAAGAAGATAGAAGTAGTTGCTGCATTTGCTGTTGAAGGGGGTGGCAAAAAGATCGCAGCAAGGCTGCCCCCATTTGCAGAAGATAAGATTCGCAACTTCCTGATTCAGAGACCACTCGTGAGGCATGAGGATAGTTCTGCTGAGCCTGTCCGCTATGGCGTTGGACCTCATAGGGATATGCGTCGCAATCAGAAAACATCGGGAGGAAATCGCCCACTGCCACAGTCTGAGTGCTTCTCGACACAGGGGGTAGGACCTGATAACACCCTGCTTGTTGATGTAACACACCACTGACATGTTGTCTGTTTGAATTGCAATGGTCCCAGAAGGAAGAGAGTCCTAAAGGGCTTGCAACGCTAGGAGCACGGCTCTCATTTCTAGGATGTTTATGTGCAGATGGTACTCGTGAGGCTGCCAAGTGCCTTGGACTGTCCTGCCCTGATAATGCCCACCCCACCCTATCAGGGAGGCATCTGTGGTCACTATGGCTACCGGAGGGGGCCGAATGAAGGGTCTGCCCTGAGTCACTAGTGGGGAGACCATCCACCAGGAAAGGTGCCTTTTGCATGCTTCTGTAATCATGATCGTGTGAGACATGGCCAGCTGTTGGAAAGACTACCGTGTGAACAGACGCCACTGAAGGATCCTCATGTGAAAGTGGGCCAGTGGGATTAGAAGAATGGCTGCTGTCATGGAATCCAAGGACGAACCTGACTTGGATTCTTTTGCTCTGCATCAGAATTTTTACTTGCTGACGAATTGTAGACACCCTTTCTGGCGGTAGCCTTGCGGACATGTTCCTTGCGTCTAAGTCTACACCTATGTAAGTGATGGATTGACAGGGCAACAAGGCAGATTTTTTGAAGTTTATTGTAATGCCTAACTGGGAGCAGATTGTGAAGTCCCTGGCTTGAAGAAGTTGATGCCTGTAGTAGCAGTGAGGAGCCAGTCGTCTAGATATGAAAACACCTGGAATCTTCGACGTCTCAGGTGAGCCGTGACCACTGCCATACATTTGGTGAACACCCTGGGGGCTGTGGCGAGACCAAAGGGCAGAGCTCTGAACTGGTAATGACTGGCTCCCAGCCGGAAGCGAAGAAATCTCCTGGAGCACCTGTCCATCTTGATACGGTAGTACGCGTCCTGAAGATCTATCGAGCACATCCAATTGTCCTAACCCAGAAAGGGTAGAATGGACTGTAGCGTGACCATCCGAATCTTTGTTCTTTGTACAGACCTGTTTAGTCTGCTGAGATCCAGAATCTGCCTCCAGTCCCGTCTTTTTTGGTACCAAAAAGAACCTTGAGTAAGTTTCGGATCCGTGCTGGTCTGCCGGGACTTCCTGGATGACTCTTTTTCTAGCAGTTTTGAAACTTCTATTACTGCTTGGTCCTTCAGATTGGGTGGGACATCTGGAAGGGATTTCCTTGACGGTAAGGGGAGTTGACAGAAGAGAATTTTGTAACCTCCCAATATAATGGACCGTACCAATCTGTCTTGCGTTAAATCTTGCCAGGCTTTTGGGTACAGTGAAAGTCTTCCCCCGACTGCCTCCAAAGGTGAGCAGCCGGGCAACCCTTCAGGGATGCTGAAAGGGCTTATCAGAGAAAGATTCTCTGTTGCCCTGGTTCGGCGGACCCCCTCTGCCACGAGGGCTGCATCTGCTGTTATGGTTTCCCCCTCTGCCTCTGGGGGAAAAAATCGCTACGCGTCAGGCAAGGCTCCCTGGGATTTTCGGAACCACATTTTGCCACTCTTCTGACCTTTGGGGTACGGTCTAGAAGGAGTGGAAAAACTGACTCCCACGGCAGAGAAAGTCTTGCCTTCTTGCTCATACCTAGTAAAAGTGTCTTTCACCTGTGGTCCAAAAAGAAAGGAACCATCAAAGGGGGTGTTGGTGAAT
Source organism: Protopterus annectens (assembly GCF_019279795.1). Lineage (NCBI taxonomy): Eukaryota > Metazoa > Chordata > Ceratodontiformes > Protopteridae > Protopterus > Protopterus annectens. The sequence goes on from NC_056739.1 coordinate 968,782,431, forward strand.
GATGCTCAAAAGGGTTCCGCAAAATTACACAGCCGCATCCATGCATGCCTCCCAAGGGCCACACCCGTACCTGCGGCTCTACTTGCACCATCGGCTGCATAGGAAATGAGCCTCATGGAAGAATTAACTATAGAATTAAGTGTCACCAGCTGGGAAGCTACTTTAGCTTGAGCCCCCTCAGCTGATGGATCTTGAAGGGTATCTCTAAGCTCTTTAAGGAGATCCCTCTGAAGCCGGGTAAAATGACATAAGTAGTTCAGTGACCTCATAAAAAAGGTCGCTGAAGTGAACATTCGCTTCCCGTATCTGTCCATGGTCCTAGACGCCTTGTTAAGAGGATGGACAGACAAAGAGGTCTCTGCTAACTCTTTTTTGGTGGCTGCTGCTACCACCATGGCATCAACAGTGACACCTTTGGTACAAAACTGCTTATCTTGGGGTGCTGTGATGAATTTGCCAGGTCTCCTCGGAGTCTGTTCCACTGTATCCGGAGCTGACCAAGCCTTTCGAGCCACCACTGACATAAGTGGATTGAAAGGTGGAGAAACCCAGGAGGCAGAAGGTCGGGAACCGAACGCATCCGGAAATACAGACTCATCCTCGGTAGGGGCTAGGGGATTCCAGTTCCCTCTCTGCTTAAGCATTTCTAGGATGTCCAAGAAAGAAACATCTTCAGAGGGGGATCTCTGGGACCCTTCTGATTCATCCAAGTCTGTATCAGAAGTGACAGACTCAGGGGAGTCAATGTGCTTCCTCTTGCACTTCTTCTTACGAGGGAGCTCCTCCAAATGATTAGGGGAGGCCTCAGAAGAAGAGGAAACACCCAATGGGGTGCCCTGTAGTGCCGATTCCCTACGCTTGGGGTCTGAAGGAGGAGCAGAGGTTGGCACAAGCACTACAGGGGATGGAGCCAGTGGGGCCAATAGTGGAGCTGACTCGGTGGCCAGCACACTCCTCATGACATCGAAGGCATCCCTGCCACGATGCAGAGAAAGCTCCAGTTCAGAAGAAATCGGAATCTTTCTCTGCACTGAGGGAGACTGCTCAGAGGCCGATGTAGGAGCAGAGCTCACCAGCGCCGAAGCTCCGAGAGGGAGAACGGGGTTCGACAAGGGTCCGATGCCACTCGCCCCCTCGGCGCTGACGAGGGACCCCGGCACCCAGATCCCTCAACGGACAGCACCACCGAAGGAGATAGAGTTATCGGGGCAGACGGTTCCACTACTCGAACCCCAACGAACTCCGGCTCCGAACTCATTGGAGTTGGAGGAGAAACATCGATAGAAGTGGACGGAGCCGACACCTGCTGAGGAGGGCTGGACATCTTGGCAAGTGCCTGTGACTTTAGCAACCTACTGACCACTCTCTACACATAGTGATCCGACAGCCTAGAGGATCGAAAGGAGTGAGAGGACCTGTGACTGCGCTCGCTCTGAAGCAAGGGAGTCTGAGGAGCCGAATGTACCAATTCCAATCAGCCTCTTGTGGCTCCGCGAAGGCTCTGAAGTTTCTGATGGAGCCGACAGGGAGATGGTTCTTATTGGCGCCAGCCAGAACCGAAGTAGAAGGTATAGTCTGAACAGAGGACGGCTCCGAACTTGGTGCAGACGGCTTGGTAGATTTGGGGGATTTCACAGGCTGAGAGGTCTTGGCCGGTGAATCCTGGAGCTTTAAAAGACCCCTAAGAATAAGCTTATTCTTACGCTTCTGCAGGACTCTTGGACTAAATGCATGGCAGATAGAACAAGAGTCCTGCAGGTGCACAGCGCCTAAACAATAGACGCAAGAAGTGTGCCCATCTGTCAGAGACATTTTCTGACAGCATGAGTCACACTTCTTGAATCCAGACACTTTGGATTCCTTTGACATCCTGAAAGAAGGAAACAATAAATACAACAGCTACCAAAGCAAAATACAGTCTAAACAAAAAACACCCTGTACTACAAGACTATAGCTAAAGGATTTTTTTTTTTTTTTTAATAGGAAAGCCTCTAACTTAAACGGCTAACCTATGAAAGAAAGGTAGAAGGAAAGCCTCTAACCTAAACGGCTAACCTGGCAAGAAGAGGATAGGGGGGAGGGGTGGGGGAGAACTCTCAAAGTTAAACAAGTTCTACAAGAAAGGAAGGGATACTACAACTAAATAATAGCTATCACAAAAAACAAGACTAAACATTAACAATAAAACACTGAAAAAATATATTTTTAGAGTAAGAAAGTTATACGAAAAAACTTTATAAGAGCCTGAGCCAGAAAAACGACACCTCGCAGCTGAAGCAGCAAACGAGATCTGGGTAGCTATCGCTAGGCATCATGGGATAAGGAGTAGCCTCGAGCCAGTAAAAAGCTCTCGAGCTATAGAAGATGGCAGAGTCGGAGCACCAACCAGCAAGAATGAAGGCGAGATAGACAACTTAACATCAATGATTTCTCCTAGTTTAACTGCCAGGAAAATCAGTTTGGTCAAATATAGAAAACAGATCTGCTACACCCCCCCACCCCCTTGTAGGGGGGTGCTCAGTCAGGGTCATAAACAACATGACCCCACTCACCAAGATTAATATGAGAACTAGACCTTATAAGCAGCTGCTGCCAAAACCATAGCCACTTCTGACACTACAGGCCAACAGAACTTTCACAAAAATCCTGTCTGCCAGCTACCTCTGGCCAGTCTGAACTTAGGGGTTATGGGTTACAGAAAGCAAATTTATGGAAATAATGGAAAAGCACACTCTGAGTGCTACACAGGTATACTATATGCCTGAAAAGTGAGATCCACAACTACCTTTTGGACATTATGGAACGCTACGTAGTGAGCTATGGCACACTAGTTCTATAAAATGATAATGGTGATAATGCACTCAGGCTACTGTGTTGATGGGGAAAAAATGGAGGTGTAAGGCTGTCTAATCCCATCACCTCGTTTTTCAACAGATAAAAGCTTCCAAATGTAAGCTGTACAGATTATATCCTCCAGGATGCAGGACAGAAGTCTACAACACAGAAAGGAATTTCCCTACATTCTACATGTCCGCATATCCACACATCATCATGCTGGGTCAGATGGCCAGAAAGAACCTGCATTACGGCCCCAGATGGCAGATAGACAGGTGAGGAGCTTTCCATCGAAGAACTATATGCACCTGTACCTGTAGAAGAAAAAACTTATAATGCATACAAACTATCAAGTTCGGCACCAATTGCCCAATACAGCATTAATTAGCAAAACAAGTGAGCTGTAAACTGCAAGAACAAAAGATATGAAAAGCAGGCATCTAGAATGTCACACACTAAGATGCATCTACACAAGTTCTACATGAGGCAGGGAAATGGCAACCAGTTTATAACATGAATGAAACAGAAAAGAAAAAGGATTCAAAAGGAACCAGCAAAAGGGCTTGACAAAGAAGATGCCACCCTAAATGGCAGAACACTCCAAGGGAAGGAGGAGAAGAAGATGATGATGATGAGGCCTGAAAAAAAAATTAATACAAATTCAGGAAGGGAAGAAAATGAAAGTTGCTGTCCTATACACAACACCTAGAAGAAGACTGGGAAAGTAGACTTCCCACAGCAAAAAAAGGGATGAAAATGGAGGAGAGGAATGCTATACACTATGGAAAGGGAAAAAGCTTACATAGCCAAGGAAAGTTATATCTGCCAAGCTGATCGTGCTGCATGCCAGGTCCTATAAGTTAATGAGGATTGAGTATCCTCAAAAGAGCCATATGCATGGGAACATTCTTGCACATTCTACTGACAGATTACTAAAACACAACCTCTTCAAATTATGTAAATGTTCTCCTCAATATATTGAAGTATAACATAAGATTCTCCCTATGTCTTACTACTTCTACTTGAGGGACAGCTGTCTGTTTTAATCAATTGTGCAGTGACTGCATGACATTTAATCTCACACTGGTACTGACTGTGGGTAATGGCTTTGAGACTTATTGCTGCTGCCAAATAATATATCAGGGAAAGTGGCTACGGTCTGTCGATCTGCATAACTCACCTGACAAAGAATATACAGGAGGTGTATGGTATATGAACATTACTGCCTTGGTCTATAACCCATACCAGCAACACCAAAACAATGATTATATTAAAACAGCTGAAGAGCAGGATCATGAACCTGGTGACTTTCCAGGACCTCACTGAGCTCAGTATCTTACATTGCTTACTCACCAAAAGCACCACCACCCTGCCTAAAATGTTTGTTCTCATATACCCACATACCCCCTTTACCCACAGATTTCTAGCAGAGGTTAATAACTTTCAGTACTACAAATAGCTTCCTGTCCTTTTATAGTAATAAAGTACCATCAGTCAGACTAGATTGGCACATCCAACACAATTACTATATCAACCTTATTTTATACTGGACTCATTTTTAACACCTCAATGGTAGTTTAGCGAAGCAGTCTCTCCTGTCTTTGAAAGGCAGAGGCCAATAGCTAAAATTAAGTGACATTACCTTAATGTACTTTAATAGGCTACAAGCTCTTGAAAGTCAATAAATGATTGTTTTTATGTGAACAAATTAAGCAATACAGACAGATATGTGACTGCACAAAGATACACAAAATGAGAAGTTTTAAAAAGATAAATGCATTAAAAGACATGGGTCTAATTAATTAACTAGTTTTAATACTAACTCTACATACATAATCACTAGAATCCATCTGGCACTACATAGAAAGGGCTGGATATAAGCAGGCCAAGTAAACAGAAGGGAACTCACAGATGCAAGATAACAAACAGTCATCAGACATTGACTATGAACTACTAACCGAGGTGGCAATGGCTGCTGGTCTGAACTCTGTAGGAACAGTTACTCTACCTGAACACAGGAAGGTTGTGTTGGATGAGACCGTAGTGGGAATAAGAGGTCAGCACAGTCCATTTTAGCAACCCCCTTCTTGTGCCAGGTCAATACTTTCCTGCATCCTTCTTGCATGAGCAAATTCAAATTCCTAACTGTCCTTCCCTACCAGGGATACCTTGCTTTCTAGAAAAGTTTCGCTACATGAAGTAATGCACTGTTTTGGCAAGTAGCAGCTGCTAAAACATGCTAACATTAGTCTGTGTATATGACAGTGGCCGCACACACACAAATTCTGCTTTTTTTTTTCACAGGAGAAAAGAAAACAATCACAGTTTCTTCAACGTTTTACATTCACATTCTGTAGCAACTTTACAGTAAAACAATTTCATATTTTGTTCAGCTTTTCATGTTTTACAGTTTTGATGCATCTCCAAAACAAAAATAAATTTTAGTTTCCTATGCACTCCAAAATGCTCAGGGGGTAAAGGGTTTTAAGCTTTTAACAGATGGATCTGCTATCATACTACAGAGCAATTACTGCCTAAATGAGACAAACCCAGTGCAGTAGTAATACTTATAACAAATTAACTCCACAGAAAACAGGTCCCGGAGACTGGATAGCAAGCACCTTTAGTTTATTCCAACCACAAATACGCCAAGCACAAAACAAGAACAAGGAACATATGAACGCCTTCTACAATGCGTTTTCGTCACAAATGGACTTCCTCAGATGAAATCAATACCAAATACAAATACACCTTATATACTTAATTAAAACCTTAACTACCTATCAAATACACTCTACATTTTGAAATGCACTAATCAAATTCCAAAGCTAATAAATTATTAAATGAATAGAAAGATGGACAAATTAAGGAGGGACATTCAAGATTATGAAAATCAGGTTAGTTACCCAAAACCCACTGCTTATAAAAATCAGTATGATAGCCATTACAATTATAATGAAAATGTTACTGCAAATCCTATAGAAAGTGATGAAGGCTTTGATAGAGACAGAAATGACTATGACATAGAATTTCCTCCCTTAGAAGGAGGAGGAAGGGGAAATTGGACAGTAGCAGCAAAAAGGTGGAATGGAAATTTTCAAAAGCAAGGGGGGAGAAGGGGGAGGGGGAGATACTAGATTTAGTGACCCCTTACCCAAATGAAACTGAACTTACTACAAACATAGTAGTAGAAGACCATAAACACACTCTAGAGGGCTTCACTATTTATAATTTTAGTAGGTTGGAACTTGATTCCCAGCACTTTAAGTTATTAGAAAAGGGCTTCAAATGTATACCTTTTATAAAGGGTAATTCTACACAAACTTTAATAGATATGAAGCTTTTTCTTAGGAAATTGAATTTAGAGTTGTTGTTTCACAAAGAAGGATTATGTCCAGACACTAAAGTAATAGGGAATCAGATAAGAGACAAAGCATTAACAAAAAAATCCATTTTCAATCCACCTATCCATTTACAGCTAAGAAACTTTGAAAAAATAATGGAAAGAGAAGTTAGGAAAATGGAGAAAAATATAAAGTTTAACAATACCCATCACAACCTTTACCCCCATGAGCATCAAAAACTAAAAGAGCTGAAAAGTAGTAAGGATATACGGGTAATGAAACCCGATAAGGGTGGAGGTATAGTTGTGATGGATGTTATTCTGTATGAAGGAAAGATGAATGGAATTTTAAGAGATGAGGTGAAATACAGAGAAGTTTCAGGAAATGAAATAAATATGGCCTACCAAAAAATAGACAATATATTAGAAGGTATGTTTATAGAAAATCTTATAGATATAAAAACTTATTCTTTTTTAAAGATAGAGAAACCTAAGATTCCAGTTATATTCGGAATCCCGAAAATTCATAAAAATAGTTTGGACCCCCCGTTGAGACCAACTGTCTCAGCGGGGGGGTCCAAAACTAATTCTTTAGCCAAATATGTGGACGTTAAGACTAAACATATATGGGTCGAAAAAGAAGCTATACTAAGAGACTCATGGGATTTATTGAGAAGTTTAAATCCAGATTTAATTCATGATGACTTAATATTTGTCTGTCGACATTATAGATTTATTTGGTTCAATTCCCTATGAGGCAGGTATGTGTATGTTTGAAGATGAACTTTTTGGGAATAAAAGGTTGAACCAGGAAGAAAAGGTAGTGTGCACAGGCTTAATGGACTTGGTATTGAAAAATAATTTTCTCATTTTCAATGGTGAATTTTTTCGACAGTTACAAGGAGTAGCAATGGGAGCTGCTTGTGCACCTACCTTTGCAAACTTGGTTTTAGCGAATTGGGAGGAGAAGTTCATTTTTAAATCAACCTTTGTTAAGTATTGGACGTTATACAAGAGGTTTCTCGACGATATTTTAATTTTTTGGATAGGGGGATTAGACACTTTAAAATACTTTATTAAATATATAGGAGAGACCACTGAGTTTTTGAAATTCACATATAATTATTCCAAAGAAAGTATACAGTATTTGGACGTAGAAATAACAATAAAGAACAAAGTCTTTGAAACAAGAGTTTACAGAAAACCTACTTATGTGAATTCCTATTTACACTTTAAGAGTGCCCACCCTTTTTACACTAAAAAGAACATAGTGAAAGGGCAGTTCGTAAGGGGGTCCAGGATGACAAGTGATGATGACAAATTTGCCCAAGAATGTGATCTGTTGGAAAAAATGTTCCTGGAGCGTGAATACCCAGTAGAATTTATTAAGGAAATTAGGGCTGAAGTGGAAAGAGGAAGATGTGATAGGTTTCAACCTATTCTTGGTATAAGAGAAGATGTGCATGAAAAGGGAAACAGAAAAAATGAAAATTTCGAGCAATCCCTCAGCCTTGAATATAATTTGTTAAATAAAAAGATAAAGACAGTGTTTTGTAAAGAATGGGAAAGATTCAGGACCCTAACAGACTTGGAAGGACTACCGAAAGATGTACCCAGGGTAGTGTTTAAGAATACTACTAATATTAAAGGATTTTTAGAAAATAATATGGGAAATAACATAAAAATGGAAAAGGGAGCTAGAACAAAAATGGGCACATATAAATGTGGGAGATGTAAACAATGTGAGTACATTATCAATAAAGATAAAATATTCTTGATAAGTAGAGATAGATGGCTAAACAGTAAGGGTTATTATAATTGCGAATCCAGGGGCCTAATATATCTAGCCATATGTGTGGAATGCCCCTCATTCTACGTAGGGAAGACAGAAAGAACTTTAAAGAGACGAATATATGAACATATGTATGATGTAAAAAAGGAAAAAGAGACAAATGCTATTTTTAGGCACACCAAGGTATGTTCAAATGCAAAATTTCTGTTTTTTGTTTTAGATTACGTAGGTACAGATATTAGGGGAGGGCCCTGGGAAGACATTATAGCCTATAGGGAACTATGGTGGCAAGTGGCTTTGGAAGCAAACAACACACCCGGATTAAATGAAAATATTTCAATTTTACCTTTACTTAAAATGAGATCCACAAAGATATAAAAAACAGGGTGTAGTAATGACTTTCACCAGTAGATGTCCCCCTTCTTTTATATAACGGCTTCTTTTATATATTGGCTTTTTAAGTAAAATGTTTTTAATAGATATATATATATATATATATATATATATATATTTAAAATATATTTATTAAATGGAAGTTTTTTTTAGGAAATGATTTTATGGTTGTAGGTAGGAGTATTTAAATTAATTATATAAATTATATAATACAATTCTTTCAAATTGTCCCTATTTTAAATGAGATCGAGAGCAACACTTAATAATTTATTAGCTTTGGAATTTGATTAGTGCATTTCAAAATGTAGAGTGTATTTGATAGGTAGTTAAGGTTTTAATTAAGTATATAAGGTGTATTTGTATTTGGTATTGATTTCATCTGAGGAAGTCCATTTGTGACGAAAACGCATTGTAGAAGGCGTTCATATGTTCCTTGTTCTTGTTTTGTGCTTGGCGTATTTGTGGTTGGAATAAACTAAAGGTGCTTGCTATCCAGTCTCCGGGACCTGTTTTCTGTGGAGTTTGGTTGGGATATTGCTTGCTTTTCGTGGTTTTGTACTTGTAACAAATTAAGCACTTTTTACAAATGCAAATTCAGACAATCCTGACCGTATTAAGCCATGAAAGTAACATTATTATAGTCATCCTTATAAAAAAGGATCACCTCCTAAAATTTTTCAAGCATTATACCAAAAATCGCCACCCAAGATTTCTTTCCACAGTTTTAGAAGTCAAAAGCACAAGTAAAAGACCAAGCAGATCCCAGCCTCCCCCATTTTTTTAACACATGACAGCTAATGATAAAACCTGATGAGATGATCAGCTAGACCATCTTAAAAGCTTTTAAGTACACAATAAACTCCAAACACTGGAAACAAGCCACACGGAAATAATTTGCATAACACATTTTTCATCTAATATGAGATTTTCAAGGTGCTCCATTTGGTCTCTCTAAACTGCAGGGGATTACACACCAATGACCAAGGTGCTTGTTTTGCAAGTAGCTCCAACTGCATTTTGGTCCAGTTTACAATACATACATTTCAAACCACATAGAATTATTTCATAACAACAACTAAATAGACACTTCTCCAATCCCCTATAATATAATTCAAACATTAAGTGAAGTCAGTAGGGTGGCCTGTAAGTGTAGTACTAGAAGTTGAAAGCATATGACTCCTTCCACACTCAGTGGTCGCACACAAAGATATTCCATGTGGAATTAAGACTGGATTAAACTTATGGTGACATTTTTGTACTCTGAGACCCACTCTGAAGATACAAGTTTGCTCACATATCAACATTTTTTTGCAGTACAGTTTTTTTTTTTTTTTATCATAGACTTCATTGGGTTTTCCTTTCCTACACCCAGTTCTCTTCCTCCTCTCATTTTTTTCACTTTTGCCTAGTCCACCCTATTCTTCCAATTCCTTTCTGTTCCTTTCACTCTCAATTACAATGTCGTCTTAAAGATAAAACTATACCTGTACACAATGTCTACCAGAATGTTTTTGTTTCAAGAGCATCTTGTCAAGCAACATTTTTTTCCAAATGTACTCTTATCTGTGTATTACACAGATATGACTATGTAATTCAACATTTCAATAAAAATGCAAAAAGCTCTGGATATCAGGAGGACTGGCAATGCCAAAAGGTGAATAATGAAACAAAACACCAGAACATGACAATGCATGTTTTATCTTCCTAGACCATGAATTCCACTCTAAAAGGTGCCTTAATCTGTGGCCTGGTCAGAACCAGAGCATAACAGGAGAGTGTCCTCAGTGTAGTGGTGCACTTTTACAGTTCTCCCAGTTTCTGAGCAGTAACTCATACATGTATGTGAAGACTGGACCACCAAAAGATTTATGGGAACTCATACAGGCTCTCACTACATTTAGCATGTGTGATAACTTAAATGCCAAATAATATAAATGAATATGAGTCCATGTATAAGGACCTTCATCACAGAGTCTGGACAGCTACATACATCCATTGAAGAAACTTGCCATTTTATTATGTTTTGAACATTATACTTTATTTTGTTTATATATTTAGGTTTATTATATTCATTATATATTATAACAGTTTTCTTAGAAATCTGAAAATTTTGGATAATTCACTCTGTATCATCATCATCATCAGTTATTACTGCATCGTCAAAATTTGATATTTGTATCATCACTGTCATTATTATTGTTGCATCTTCAAAATTACCATACAGTAGTTAGGAGTAAAGCACTCAAATTAATTTAAAGCGCATTTTATCAGGAACAAGAAGCAGCTCCTAAATTATGACCGAGCAGGAAACGAATCAAAATAGCATCATACCCTAGACGTATGTAGAAATATACCCGTCCATCCATCCATCCATCTTCATCCATCTGTAGAAGAGTCAGTTGGTTATTTTTATCAGTGCCCTACCAGCATTACAGTATGCATAAACACCATGCTAGCAGTCACATAACAGGCACTACCACAGAATACGGAGGTTAGGAATAGAAGACAGTCATCTAGCAGTAAAGGAAGGAGAAGATCGGTCTAAAAGCTTTCTTCGGCACATTGAGTAGTAAATAGAGAAGAGATAAGGTATTGAGTTTCTGGATGTATTAAAGACGCTTCTCAAAGTTTCATGATAATTATCTATGACAATGACAGGGTAATGGATCTTGTTTCTAGACCGCAGACTTTCTGAAACAGGCCACCCAAAGACAGAACAGAGGTGCTGCCCCAATATCAAAGTGTAAGGGGGCATAATCAACAGGACCCAAATCAGTCTTCAGTGCAATACCAGCAATGAATGCTGCTAATGCATTTGCAGTCATAACGGAACTGGCATTCAGAAATGAATGCCATTACTGTATTTGATGTTAAGAACTGAAGCACTGCAGTGCTCTTTGTGTTGTATAAACTGTAGTAGCTGCTTACTATAGATTGTTCCTCAAATCTAAGTGAGGTTGGGGTTGTGCCAGATGGCACCTGGCACAAAAGCAGCTAAGTACAACCTGTTTTAGTAACACTCCTTGAAGCCCAAAAGTAGCCACTACCTTTTAGCAGAATGAGAAATAAGGTCAAGTTTTCTACATCATCTTTCCTGTGGAAGGAGAGCAGGTATTTTTTTCCCTTCTGATTCATCTATCCTGCATCCAGGCCACTAGCAAAACAGAATTTGGCAGTGAGGAAAGCTATATTGCCACCTGAATACTCCCAACACAGAGAATATGCATAAAAGAGAATGTATGGTTAACCATCTTAAAAGATGGATGCAGCAATAAAAGAAAATGTGTTTCACTGGATTTTCATTAATAATCACTGATGAGGCTTAACATTATGTTTTTACCTGACAGGCAACAAAGAAAATCTTCCATTCAATCAGGAAACAACAAATCAAGCTGGTTTTGATGTGTGCAATGATGTGAAAAAAAATAGAACAAGGATAGAGTAACAAGTGACCTTTGAAAATAACCATTCTAATAGACTGGCTTGGTTTATTTTGCATTCATGCATACAAGAGATAGGAACATTTCTGCACAGTAAGATTTGTTGCTTACATATTGTTTAGTAACAGATGACATACTTCTTTACAGTTTATTCAGTAAAGTTTTATTTAAAATGCTACCTCCAGGGGAAATGACTAACATGCTGTAAGACTTATCTGCTTTACTCCACCTATTTATTACAGAATATAAACATTGATAGGTGCGGCCAAGTTCAAATGAGCATCAGAAAAATACACTAGCAACAAGCTCCATTCATAAAGACAAGAGTACAACTGCATACTAAATCTGTACTGACATAATAAAATATAGCAAAGGGGTGGATCATCTCCCTGAGGGAAATTATATATCCTTCTGCTTCTGGATTAGCTTTTAGACAGATTCATTTTTAAAAATAAATTTTCTAGGCAGCTCTCAAATAACATGTTTAGAAATCTAACATATAACATGACAATAAAAGGTGGAACTAATAGGATGAGTGATCCAATTGTTGCTAAACAAAAAAAAAGGTATCCAAAAAATCTGAAATGGCAAAGCCAAACTTAAATAATTAATGTCATCATTAGAAAACGAAAAGATTTAGACATAAATCTAGTCTTTGTACATTATGGATAAAGAACGTGTTCATGGAAGAAATGTGTGTTTACAACTGTAGAATTGTATTTATGAAAATCAGAAATAAAAGATCGAAGAATGGTTTTGATTTAGCCATCACTTAGCCAAACTTAAAATAGAGTCTCTGTATAAGCACCAAGTCAATGGGATATTCAGAAAAACAGTTCTGTGATAAATAATGCAACTGAAGTTAAGCAATGTGGCCTGATGAAGATTAAGTATACATAACTGCTAAAATATCATGGACAGCCTGGAACAGAGTTGTATGCAGAGGTCATGGGACCATGAAAACAGTAGTCACCACTCAAGTAGATCACGCTAAGAGTGGTCATGTGACCAAGACCATTGGTAACAAAAAAGTACTTCAAAAAAAAAAACCACTCCTCCAGTTCCATTTAAATATATCTTGGATATGTAATTGCTCTAACCCGGGATTGCCTCACTTAATGATCTTACCATGTTTGTATCTGCTATGAAAGCATACAACTCCTTTTTATACTCTTACTAGAACAATGTGTGTTTACTGTATTAGCCACTGATAAATGTAACCATATGACAGAACAAAATTGGCTTTACAACTGTACTGTTTATTGTAACACAATGTGTTCCTTATAGCATACTTATTTTATGCGCCTATCAAGACCTTGTTACTGTACCTTATTAACATGTATATTGTATTTACTGTACTAATCTTTGTGGAGCTTTTCTCTCCGGGCCTCTGCTGAAAACGGGATTCATGCTCAGTCGGACTCTCCTGTTAAGCAAGTATGTAAGTAAGTAATAAATAAATACATACATACATAAAAAGTGGTTGCATTACCCAAAATGTGCATTCACATGTGCAAAGTGCTGCATGAATGCTACACAAGCAAAGCCGTGAGCCCATATAAAAACACCACAGCAAAGTGCAGACTTGTTTTTATTATAAATGGGAAAGAAAGGAGTGACAGGACAGTCAGAAAGGGGAACAGCAAGAAGGGTAACCACAGAAGGACAAAGGGAAGGGGAGATGTGTATGGCGTCTGGGGGAGGGGCACACGCCTTTTTTTTTTATTTATTTTTTTGAGAATGGAAGTACGAGGACATTTTGGTTAGGAAGGAAGATATAAGGAAGCCAGTAGGGGAAGATGCACAAATACAGAACAGAAAGGTTGAGCAGGAGGTAGTGATACAAAAAGGGACCTGCAATGGAGATACACAGACAGAGGATGGAGAAGACTGGACAGCAAACAGAGAAGGATGAGTGACACGTAAGGAAAGGGGAACACCAAGATGGGGAAGGACAGTCCGCCAAGCTGTCCTATAGGTGAACCTGACCTGAAGTCAGTCAGCTCTGTGTCTGACATCAGGGACTGGCACCATCACTGGTAGCCCAAGTGTTAGGACAAGGCAATTTTGGCAGTCATAACAGTCACAAAAGGAGGCATTCCAGGGTGCCAGTATAGGCACTGAGCCACTGGTCAAGCTCAGTTCTCATCAGCTGCCGCACCTCACACTGGATCACCCAAAGAAGGCCCTTTTGTGCTACTATTTAATGAGAAGAGAATGTCACCCACCAGAAAAGCAGCAATGAAGGGCTGCCAGTGAGTCTTCCAGGTCACCTTCCACAGGGTGACTTTTTTTTTTACCCTGCAGAGAGACAGGCTCAATGACTACTAGGGACTTGAGCTGGCTGCTACTTCATTGTTTCCTGATTTATGGTTGATCCAACAGTCAAAATGAAAACAAATGGAGAAAAACATAACAATAAAGCAATACAATTACAAGAGGAAAATGGCAGAAAGAGAACAAGACACAATTACAATGATCAGCATGAAGTGGTACAGTTTGGGAAGACAGGCCCTGAGAGAAGAAGAAACAATTATCAGAGCACTGTATATCAATGGCTACAGAATAGCTATATGGGATGTGTAAGGTAATGTCGGTGTCACAGGTGTGGAAGACAATATAATATTGTACGAATGGAAACCAATATACACAAGCAACAAACAAATTAGACAATGACACAATTACTATTCCAAATAAAACACGCACTGCTGTGGAAAACAGGATATGAAGAATTGTCATGCACACAATGGCAAATGCAGGGATATACTGCAGAGGATAGGACAGTAACACAGATAACGTCTGAAACTTGGAACCTACACAGTCAATGAACAACTAAATGATGTAATACTCAAAAATAACAAAAAAGCCTCACTGCAGAGAAAAACATGTTCAGTACAGCTGTCTGCAGCAATTTCAGGGGTGACTGACAACAGTGTAGGATATTAGCACTCACAAATACATGACAAATAGTACTCTCACAAAGAAAACAGATAAATTGGCAATGACCAAGTCTTTCAATAGAACCAGTTGTCAGAGCTGTGGTAAGCACAGTAAACACAGATATAGTTACGACACCCATGCAGTCCTCTTACCCCACAGCCTGACCTGACTCCTCTGGCTGGCCACCTTATTTGCTGCAGTTTTATCCTCTGCTGCAAATCAAAAATGACACAATCAGGGTAAACACTATTCCTCCAGTTTAGCATAAGTGATTTATCTGTTCACCTATACCTCTCAACTGTCCAGAATATCCAGAATTTGGGCTATGTCAAAACTCTTTATCTTAAGACGCTGAAAGTTATGATGAAACATGACGGTATAATGATAAACTGATCACTGTGGATACCTCTCAGTTGTTCCTGATTTTCAGGAACATCCCTGATTTTGGCTCAAAGTCTTTCTCTGTCCCTCCTAAAACTGGTGATTTTAGGGGAAAAGGTGGATTATACTCAATAAATTGGAGTTGTAGACTTCATTATCATCAGAAAATGCATGTTAATTCACATTATCTTACTTTGTCCACTCAAAGTTAATAGTAGTAAATATTTTAAAAAATATCCTCGATTATTTCTCGATTTGTCCGTGAATCTGGTAGGTAAAAGGTTGAGAGCTATGCCATAGCTTATTGTACAAATTTTAAGTTTCTGAATTGTGCTATCATATTCAATTTCAGCATTTGCATATGTGGTAACCCTCATTAGCATGTTGACACTCATATGCATATCATTATGCAGTAATTTGCATCCAATGTACAACAGACTATTCTTCCTAATTCAATTACTTTGTGTATGTATCTAAATCGTCCACTCCCCGCTTGTCACTGCTTAGGATACTACTGCTAATGCACTGTGCGTTTTGCTCCTAACACGGACCTCTGTTACGCAGTGTCACAATAAAATAACATGTGGAGTTGCAAAAGCAATACTAGACTACAAAGAAATATTATTAAAATACAAAGGATTATCATATGGCCAACGTATGACCCATGACATTTACAAAAATGCAGCAGTATCTTGCAGTGGAGTCCAGCTTCTGCAAACATTTACAGTGCAGTGCATCTAAAATCTGTAAGACTGTAAAAGCCAAGATTACAGCTACTGCCAACCAAAGGGGCCCATTTATCTTAAATCTGCTGAATGCTGTGCGCACTGGTGATTTTTCCATCAAGTGGCATCACATTCTACTTAAATTTTGCAAACATAATGAAGGCTTGTAGAATATAATATTTCTTCCTACACAGTTGTAATACTTATTTCTCCCCCCTATGTTTTTCACTCTTCCCGTTTGTCACTCCTGTCACAAGTAATATGCTTTCTACTTACTTTATACTAATGTTGAAGTCTCAAAACAAATGGAAATGAACATATATACATATACTTAGCTAGAACTCTTCCCTTTCTACTTTCAGCTATAACAGCATATTTCTCCACTGTTATATTTCATCACAGACTTTGTATGCAGTATGTAGGCAGACAGTATGCAGTTAAGTACACTTTATAATTACTAAATGTTACTGTTAAATATGTCAGTCATTTCCAGTGTTTAAATTACTGCACTAGTCTCCACCACATCATTGTTGGAGTTCTTCCTCTCAAGTTTCCATCAGGTTTCTACTGAAAAGGAACCTTGCATTTGACTCAGTTAGCCTCGCAGTTATGAAAAATACGCACAATAAATAAAATAAAAAAATGCATATACAGAGATGGCTGTTAAAGTTAATTAAGTAAGTGACTACAGCTCATTAGTTATGCATACCACAGAACTTCTACAGTCACTAAAAAAGGAAACAAATCACTGCAAATGTTTGCTAAAGTTTACACAAGAGAGCATTTTCATCTTTGTTGCACTTAAATGGGAACTCTTCACATTCCCCCTTCCTTTGGTACAGAAGAGAAAATGGTCTCAAAAAGATTTTATATGTCCCTAGTCATTTTTATATCCTAGAGTTCATCTTTTATAGGGTTCATGTGGTTTTTACCAAATGCTCAGATTTCCTCAACATCACAGATGTGCTGTAGATGAAGTAGTGATCCTCCAAATTGCTCAAAGGAGCACTGTGTGTGTCATTTTTACCAAATGGTTAGATTGCCTCCCACATCACATATATACTGCAGATGATGTAGTGATTCCCCCAAATTGCTCAAAGGAGCATGGTGTGTGTGCGCAGATGCATCCAGCAACAGACTGGCGCCTTATCCAGAATTAGTTTCTCTGCCTTGTCTCACCAATGGGTGGCATGACAGGCTCCAGCTCCCATTGACTGTGTATTAGATAAAGCAGGTATCTCAAAACAAATAAATGAATGAATGATTGCAGCATAAGTGGAGACACTAAAAATATATTCTGAAAAATTATTCTCAAGAAATCTGATACATTTGCCAGTAAGGGTAGATACCAAATTGTGTGTGGGGGGGACGGACGAAATATCACAGCAGAAAAGACCTGGCAAGACACAGAAACATGTCCAAAAATGTCTGCAAACCTCTCTTTATCAATGCACCTTTGGAGATGTACAAGTACCTCAACAAAGTAGCCAGGAATGAAAAATGATATGCAAGTCTTTTTCTTTCGGCTTTTTTCCCCGGTTAGGGGTCGCCACACTGGATCACCTGTCTGCTCATGATTGGCAGTGGAGTTTTTTACAGTGTTGAGTTGCCAGCCCAGTGCCCAACCTTCCACAGAAGGCACACACTTGCACGCACTCACGTCTAGGGCCAATTTAGAATATCCAATCCACGTACAGCATGTCTTTGGGATGTGGGAGGAAACCAGAGCACCCGGCGTAAACTCATGTGACCACAGGGAGGACATGCAGACTCCGCACAGAAGGCACCCCAGCTGATGATCGAACCGGAGAACCTTTTGCTGTGAGGCAGTAACTCTAACCACTGCACCACCGCGGCCACCCGCAAAATGATATGCAAGTAATTTGCAAATGTCTTTAAACATAAGTTTATGTATTTACCAGGGCCTTTTTGGATGAATCCTAAACAAATATGCTATGATTTTTTTCTTTTCATCTTACTTACCGTGAAGTGCTGCCATTTATGCAGTATATTCATTCAAGTTCTTAGGTACTTACTAGACTTCTGATCGGTGAAGACCTTACAAAGTCTAGCCTTGTATTTCTAGGATAGCTTTTGGGCCTTATATTTTTGCATACAAATAACCCAGTGATAGACCAAACAAGGATATGTTGAAACATTTACAGGTTTCCCCTATCCTAAACCAAGGGTAAATTTGTGTTTACGAATCCATTCATCTAAATTACATTTGTATAGGGTAAGAAAGGTAATTTTGCGGGTCTTAATCACCACATCGAATGGTTAGAAGTTTGAATTCCCTTTGTTCGAACTAAAAAGTCCGAAAGCCCTAAACCGCGAAGTTATGGAACGTAATTTTTTTCCCAGGGAAAAAACTGTTGGGCCGTCTTCAGGGCTTTACTATTTCCTCTACTTTAGTGCGATCTCGGAATTGGTATATTTAAGTAGGGGGTTGGGGGCACAGTCCCTGCACATTAAGGGTGTGGGGGGTGAAGCCCCCCACTACAGTTTGTTTTAAAGTTGTGATTTTTTTTTTCACGGAGCAGCGATTTTTTTCCCTGGGAAAAAAAAAATCGCTGTTCCATGAGTTCGCTGTTTAGGGTTTTTGGACTTTTAGGTTCGAATAAAGGGCGTTCGAATTTATCACCATTCAATGTGGTGATATAGACCCGTACTTTGCTTTATGTGGAGTAGAAGGCAGTTCCACAGAAGTGCTCCTCTGCAATTTAAATCTATACTCCAACACATTCCACTTATTTTAAATAGATTGGGATCTCTTGAATGGGTGCTTATTACATACCATTGGACTTGCAAATATGTAATACTTCTGATAGAGAATAAGGTCTATTGAAGCACTATATGCAAGGCAGATGTCACATCTCAGTAGCCTATATAATACTAAGAAAGACAAGGCTTTCAGATGCTCTTCATGGCTTTTAATGATTTAGGCCATTTTTTTTGAGAAAGCATTGTGGTCATTTCAATTGTGACAACTGTTTGAATAGGTACATACTGAAAGAGGCATTATACTCAATGATCAATCTAATGACTGACTAATACAGTAGAACAATTGCAGACCTGGATGCAATACCTTCACATTTAAGTTGGGTGAAGAAAAAGGAGTTCCTTACAACAGTAGGTACAGGACGATCAAATGACAGTTCATTGTCAGCATAGGTTCCCAGATCCCCAACCACGGGAGCAATTTTCAGGGGCATATTGTTAATCTGACAGTTACATGGACAGTCATGCTTGCTGAAGAATATGAATACATACTTCTAGGCATTTAGTTTTGATGCATGTTTTTTGACACCAGCTACTTGTTTGGGATAAACCCTCTTGGAGGATCCTGGTCTTCCCTGGGTAGTTTATGATGGCACCAGGTTTATAGTCATCTGCAAACTTTATCTGCCATAAGCCCTTAACATTAGCTTTGACTTCTGAGAATTCAAATTTATTTATTTATCTAACATTTGTTTACCAGGAAAGTCTGACTTGGAACAAAGCCAATTTTCAGCAGAGGCCCGGGGAGAAACACTCCTGAAGCATGACTTTTTAACGTGGGAGGAAACTCACATGAATGCAGGGAAGACATGCAGACTCCACACAGAAGGCAATCCAGCTGAGAACCAAACAGCAGCATCTCTTGCTGTGAGGCAACAATGCTACCACTTCACTGTCCTGCCACACAGGAGTTGCCCAAGGAGTGAACCCTGGATGTACACTGCTAGTGAAAGGTCTTTTGGAGGAGGTGCAGTTGTCAACTCTATCTTCATGGGTTCTAAGCCAATTTGCTATCCAATGAGTTTCATAGGAACTGACATTGTGCTGGGGGAGTTGATCTATGATACCCAGGTATGGGATGGTGTTGAACATCTTTGCAAGGTCTAGGTCTAGATATGCAGTATGCACTCTTTTGCCATCATCCATTGTTTCAGTAACTTTTGAAGAAATCGATTAGGTCAATTAGATAAGACCTCCACTTACTGAATCTAAACTTAGTCATGTCAAGAATCTGTAGGATACAAAAACCCTTGTATATTAAATACCATAAAGATCCTACCAATAGCCTCACAGATGACACTGGTCAGGCTTATTGGTCTACAAGGAACAATACAGCCATGGTTCATTGTTCGCTGCATCTGTTGCTTTCCATCAAGACAACATGCAAGAGCTGTTCCATTGTTATTTCACTTCTGAGTAGGTAGAGCAATTCATGCATACCACACAATTTTTTTTTGTTTTAATTAGAAAATCGTCTTGCAGAATCAGCAGACCCCAATAGATACTTGACGTTAGAGAGGGTTGAATTAAATATGCCAAGATAGAGCACTAAAAAATAAGGGTGCCTATTCATGGTTCAAAACCCATGGGCAGGGACTGAAATTTCAGTATAAACACCATTTACTTTCGCTCACTAGCTGCAGCTCTTAAAAAGCCATGCTACTGAGCAGAATAAATAAATAATTCAATTAATAAAGAACTAATGAAAGTAACTGTAATACTGGTTACAAGGATGTGTGTGTGTGCCTGCTTTGAACAACTGGCACTTCTGACAACAATAAAATGGAATACATTACAGTAGCTAATATTTATTCAATAGGTTCATAGGTAGGTAGGTACTAGGCTATCGGCCCTAGGGCCCATACAAGCCTAGCCAAAAAATGTACCCTGGCTTTCGCCACCCAAGAAATTTATTTTCCTGTGGCCCTGTCGAGCAGAGCCACAGAAGTGATCCCCGGGGTGAATTTCCCATTTCCCATCCAATAATCAAGATTTTTCTTGAAGAGTGCTAATGAGGAGCTCTGTCTGACGTAGATAGGTAGTCTGTTCCAGAGTATGGGAAGTCTCTGGGACAGGAATCTATCCCTCCAGCATGTTCTGTTCACTGTGGTGACAAGGTTTAGGTCCCTAAAGAGTGTAGCTCGGAGGGATTGGGGTTTCTTTCAGTGGAGCATGTCCAACAGCTCTGGGTTTGACATAGCTTTGTATGTTAGGCAGAGATCGCCCCTGAATAGGCGATATGTGATGGAGTAAAACTGGAGTTTTTTGAGACGGTCTGCATAGGGCATCTGTTCGAGGCCAGTAATCCTCTTTGTGAGGTATTTCTGTGGTCTTTCCAGTTGTTGTAGATGTCTTGTGAGGTACATACCAAAAGGGGCTTTGCACTCTATAATGGGTCTAATGAGTGATGAGTAGAGGGGAACAATGACCTCTTTTTTTCTGGATGAGAATCCTTTTGTGATGAGATGAGCCACGTAGAAGGATTTCCTGACCACTGTGGTGATGTGATTATCAAAGGAGAGACTACTGTCCACCTGTGTCCCAAGGTCTTATCACATTTTCGGCATTAAGTAGACTACCAGCTATGAGGTAAGTTCATGGGTACAGAGTTTTTACCAAAGGGGATGACAATACACTTTCTGGCATTAAGCTTCAGGCCATGGCTTTGACACCAGGTATCTGTCTCAGTGAGGCCCTTTTGTAGTTTGCCCACATCGTTAGGAGTTTCGATTATGGCTCCTAGTTTGCAGTCATCTGCAAACTTTGTTAGCCAAAGACCTTCTGTGTTGGCCTGCACTTCAGAGAAGTAGATACCAAACAGGAGAGGACCCAGGACTGAACACTGTGGTAACTTGTCACTGGTCAGATGTCGGATTTGGAATCCGCTACTTTTACAGTGTGGGTTCTGTCCGTGAGCCAGTTGGCAACCCATCTTGTGAAATAGGGATTTATACTTAGTTTAGTGAGCTTATCTATAATTCCAGAGTGGGGGATGGTGTCAAAAGCCTTGGCGAGATCTAGATAAGAATGTGTGAACCATTTTACCCTCATCTATGGCTTTGCTGACTGCTTCAAAGAAGTCAATCAGGTTTAGGAGACATGATCTGCCTTTTACAAATCCAAACTGGGTAGGGTCCAGAGTTTGGAGATTACCAATGTCTTTGTTTATGAGTTCCACAATGATATGTTCCATGGCCTTGCAGAGCAGGCTCGTCAGGCTAATGGGGAGGTAGTTCCCGGGGTCCGTCGTGGCTCCCCCTTTGTGGAGTGGGGTAACAGTCATGGTACGCCATTCAGTGGGTACAAAGCCTGAGGTGAGGCAATGATTGAACATGGTACTTAGGTAGGGTGCCAGTTCATTCTGTTGTTCGTGTAGAACGCAGCCTGGGATATTGTCAGGTCCCATGGATGCTGTGTTCTTGGCTTTGGAGAGTGTGTTTTTTTACCTGTGCAGCCATGATTATAGGAACTTTGCATTCTTCTGGTATAGAGATGGGCCCTCTAGGGGGTGAGAAGTTAGCACTGAACCTATCTGCTAGGATGTTGGCAATATCAGTTGGTTCTCTATATTTAGTGCCATTGTGCTGTAACTCAGAGCAGATCTGAGTGTTCCCATTTAGATTCTTGACATAGCTATAGAATGCTTTGTGGTTGTCTTTAGAGTCAGTGTCAATTTTGTTTTCGTAACTAGCTTTGGAGGATTTTATGAGGGATCTCAGCTTCTTACTGAGGTTGACCAGGGAGTTCCTCCAGTCATGGGATTTTACTCTTTTTTGCAACAGTTTCTTTCTTCTGTTGCAGAGTTTGTTTATGGCAGAGGACCACCAGATTGGCTTCCTTTTTTTGGAGGACAACATCTTGGTTCCATTAGGGATAGCATGATCCATGCACTCGTTTAAGTGCCTATAAAGTGCATTTGTGTAGGATTCGGCAGTCATACCTCTATTGTCCATCTGCATGGGTGTCATGAAGTTTGCCACTTCTGTCTTAAGAAGTGTGAAATTGGCTTTGGAGAAGTTTTTTATGATGGTTCCCCTAACTGGGGCTGGGGGTGGATGTGGATGTCTAGGCTGATTAGCTTGTGGTTGGATCTGACCAACGAGGAATTGACCTCTGGTGTGGAACACCGGTTTCACATGTTGGTAATGACCAGGTCTAGGATATTGCTGCCCGTGGTGGGGGTGTGAATAAGTTGATCCAAGGCGTTGGAATTTATGAATTCTAGAAAACGTTGAGCAAATGAGTTGGTCCATGAGTAGTTTTCCCAGTTAATGGTGGGGTAGTTGAAATCGCCCATTATTAGGGTGTTGGGTTGTACCCTAATACTTTCCAGTGTATCAAGAAATGAGGAGTGTGAATCCTGGGGCATGGTGGGGGGTCTGTAGCAAGCTACAATTTGGATTGCGGTCTTGCCCAGAGTTAGTTGCACTTGGATAATCTCGGATGCATTATGCTGTGCAACTAGCCTGGAGGTGTGGATATCCTTAATGAATATGGACACTGTTGTTCATTTAATCATAATTACACATATCAGCTGTAAATAGTGTGTGTGTATATTTGTGTGTGCATGAGTATGCTTGTACATGCACACTTGGCAACTATTACAACTGCCCCATGTGCACTGTACACATCTTGACAGCTCTTGTTTACTCATTTGATCACAATGAAACATCTGAGATGCATACATAACAAATAAAAAGTTTGTAACTACTGGGCACATTTCTTTGCGCGTGTGTGACTTTCCATGTATATGCGGGATTTTGCACCGTTGTATCTCTGCCTCCATAAATGTGATTTTCCCCCAAATATGTCAGAGTCTACATCTCTGTGCTTCTGCATCTGTTTGTTTTTGTATATAAAAGTATGGGTGCACATGTGAGCGAGTACATGATGTTCACATGCACACACTGTGCGTGTGTGGCATTACTGCTTGCATAAATGCTGCAATACAGTCATAACCTTCTTGTATATTATGAATAAGGGAACTTTTTTCAGGTCTGAATTTATTTTTTTGCATTTCTTTTTTAATTCATTAGGGAAAAAAAGTACTTTTATAGATAACAAAATTATGCTTATCAATATCTACTTTTGTGCTTCAGGGCTTTTTAAATCTGTATATCCCTGCTTAAACTTGTATTACAGTGCCTTTCTGCTTACCTTGCTACAGTTTTTTCCCCCTTGATCTTTGACTTTGCCCCCCCTGTGCCACACACACACACACACACACACACACACACACACACACTAAGCTAAAAGTTTATTAAAATTCTAATCCCAGGAGTTGAGCTCTGGTTTGATTTTTTTTCACCATCCCTCCCACTCTTTTCTTGTTGTTGTGTTAAAATGTTATGTCTCTGGCTTCCACTACTTATGGTAATCTGACTTCCAAAGTCCCACCCGTCCCTCTTTCATTGCTATTGTCTGTTGTGTAACCTATACAAGTAATTTCCCACCTGTTGTTTTCCATACACCCATAACACTAAGTGCCCACCCAGCAAACAAATGCTACTTTACAATGATTTAAAGACATAAATCAACAAATAAAGGTCCATAACCCTTGGAACTGCCTTGTCAAGGTAGATTAAATTTTGTTGCATCACTGCACTCGCAAACAATCTTTCTTGTATTACTACATCAAGAGATTAGCAGTGCCCTGTACATACACAATGTCCAGAAAGTAAATTTTATCTATAAAACTTTCCTTAGGACTGAAACCTGTAACATGTGGCTAAAACAATGCCATTGTGTGGAGACAATCCTAGATTTGGTAGTGGTGTTGCTTAATATGCACAAACAAGTTACTCTTAGTCTAACCAAGAGTAGTACCAAACCACAGAGACCACCCAAGGAGACCTCTGTATAAGCAAGTTCACAACCTGCAGTAGCCCACCCAAACACAGGTCCAGTCAAAATGGATATACAATTTCCAAATGTCTCTGTAGCCAGCTTGGCAGATATGGGTACCTTGAGACAATGTAGCAATTGTTTTATGTTCACAGACAACCACTTAGTCAAAAAAAAAAAAAAGTACGCAAAAACTGCAAATCAGCAATTTCACTTGAGGCAAAAATATTGCATACAAACAAGATTGTCAAGACACACACACACACACACACACACACACACACACACACACACACACACACACACACACACACACACACACACACACACACACACACACAACATCCAAAGCTGAGGCACTAACTAGCAATCTTCCCAAACCTCGATGACCTCCTAACCCTACAAACTGCAAGTAGCACCTATCCTCAGCAATCTCTAAAGCACCAACAACCAAAAGCAACAGCAAACACTACACATTTATTTATTTTGTTTATTCCAGTTTGGTGACTGGGGAGGTCCACTGGGCTCGAGAGCCCATTTTCAGTGGAGGCCTGGGGAGAAAAGCTCCACAATACAAAGTTACATTACACAGAGAATTACAAGCAAAATATTTGCATTGCAATCAACAGGTAGTATAACAATCAACAGGTAGTATTACAGTCAAAACAGGTATCATTCAGTAAAGACAGCAAAACTATTAAACATTTTTCAAGAGAAAGACAGGCATACAGCATAATGGCTGGATGTTACTGTTTAGTTACATTTATAATCTAAGTAAATGAGAGAAATTAGGAAGGTATGAAGGTTAGCCAGGAGAGAAGGAGAAGCAGAGCTTGGGAGGTATGAGTTGAAGAGTGCAGTTACATTTCCTGTGAAGAAACAGAGTAAGAAAGAAGTTGTGTTTTGAAGGTGTGTGGATTGTTACAGGTCCTCAGAGTAGAGGGCAGGGCATTCCATTTTTTGGCTAGGAAAAAGGAGAGTAGAAGCTGACCAGCTAGGCGCTTGGGTTTTTGGACGATTAGAAGGTTTTGGTGAGTAGATCTAAGGGGGGTAATATGGTTGCAGGATATTAGATAATACAGGGCAGCTAGTAGGTTGGAATAATAATTTGTGGGCTGTGACGATTTGGAGGAAGTCAAGTTGATTAGGGAGTTCACGCCAATTTAAAGAGTGTAGGGAGGTGCAGTGATGGGAGGAGGATTTTGTCTTGGTAGCGAATCTGGAGATTTTGTTGTAGCATACTTCCAGTTTGAAGGTGAGTGTGGAAGATAGATTGGTAAGCTGAGGAGCGCCATACAAAAGAGAGGGGAGGAGATAGGTAGTGGCCAAAGTATGTCTGGTGGAGGGAGTGAGGAAGTGGTTGTTTCTGTAGAGTAGGCCGAGTTTTATGTGGGTTTTCTTAATGTTAAGCTGGATGCGAGTATTGAATTTTAAGTGTTCGTCGATGGTGACCCCCAGGAGTTTGGCAGAGGGAATGACTTTGATAATGGAATTGTTAAGGCTGGTAATTTGAAGTGAGTTTTTATCAATGGGAGTAGATTTTGAGGGAGTGAATAGAAGAATCTTAGGTTTGTTAGCATTTAGTGAGAGGTGGTTTTGGTGCATCCAGTTTTCAGTAGCTGAGAAGGCAGTTTGAGTTAGAGACTGAAGATCAGATAGGTTAGAGGTACAGCAGATAAAAGTTAAATCGTCTGCGTATTGGACAATTTTGGTATTGGGTATGGCTTTGTAGAAATCGTTAATAAAGATGTTAAATAGCAAAGGGCCTAGTATGGAACCTTGGGGTACTCCTATAGGGGTGGGGAGGAAAATGGAGGAGGCCTGGCCCCATTTGACAGCTTGGGACCTGTCAGAAAGATAGCTGGAGAACCAGGAAAGAGTGTTTTGGAAGATGTAGAGATTCGATAGATGATTTAATAAATGGGTGTGGGAGATGGTATCGAAAGCTTTAGATAAGTATAGTACAACACCTGAAACTATGTTACCAGAGTCTCGAGCTAGATTGACAGAATATAGGAAGGATAGAAGGGCTGTGTTGGTACTGTGTCCAGGGCAGAAGCTGTGTTGGGTAGGAGAGAGTAGCTGGTGTTCAGTAAGGAATGGCATGAGCTGCAGGTGTATGCATTTTTCAAGAAGTTTAGAGATTGGTGAGAGGATGGCTATAGGGCGGAAATTGGAAACATTACAGTTTTTACCACCCTTGTGAAGTGGTAGAATAAATGCAGAATGCCATAGTATGGGTACATAGGACTCAAGTAGTGATCTATTTACCAGGATGCTGATAGGGAGAGCAATACCGTCAGAGGCAAATTTTAAGAAGGAGGAAGGAATGCTGTTGGGGGCATTGGTGCAAGGTTTAAAGTTTGGAGAGAAGCTTTTTTATAAGGTAGGTGGATACAGGTTTAAAGTTCAAAAGTAGGGGGTGTAGGAGAGAAGGAAGCTTGAGCAGATGGGGCTGGAGGGTTATTGTTGGGGAAGGTCTTGATTAGATTAGCAATAGAAGAGGTGAAAAAGGTGTTGAATAGTTCGGCGACTTGTTGTTCAGATTTACTAGTATCAGGACATGGATTGATTTTTGTACCAGGCTTGAGGAGGAAATTAATACAGCTCCAGAACTGCTTGGGGTTTTTTGCATGATTTATTTGGAGTTTGATGTAGTAGGATTTTTTTTATCTTTAATGAGTTGATTTTTAGCTTGGTTTCGCAACTGTTTGTATTTAAGTAACAATACAGGCTGTTTATGTTGGAGATAGCTTTTCCAGGTTTTGTCTCTTTGTAGCATAACGTTTTTGGTTTTGTCTCTTTGTAGCATAACGTTTTTGGTTTCTTTGTTAAGCCATTTGGTGGTTTCAGCTTTAACTTTTTTTGTTCTCATTGGAGCTGGGGAGTTTAGGACAGTTAAGAATGTAGAGTTGAAATAGTCAACGGCATCGTCTAAAGGTAGGGTTTTTAGTGGGTTCCAGTTAGTGAACTTAAGGGAGTCAGAAAAGGTAGAAGGGTTAAAGTTAGCAAAGTTGCGAATATGTAAGAGTTGGTGGGAATGTGAGAAAGAGGGTGTAGCTCTATGGGTGAAGGCAGGGAGGTGGTCTCCTAATGTGTCAGCAGTGACACCAGATTTTGTTATTTTGTTAGGGTGAGATACCAGGATCCAGTCTAGGATGGAGCCTGGGGGGTTGGTTTTGTTGGGCCTAGTAATGGAGTTAGTGAGCAGAGTGAAACTGAAGAGATTGATTGAAATGGTAGGATTAGGGTCGATGATTTTTTTGCCAGTCAATATTTACATCACCCATAATACAGGTTTCAAGTTTAATATTAATGGAGGTCCAGGAGAGGATGTCTTCCAGGGTATTGGTGTTGTTACCAGGAGGAATATAGAGGGAGATGATGCAGATATTTATATGGTTGTTTAACTTAAGAAGGCCAGTTACAAGTTCAGCATTATTAAAGGAAGGGATAGGGTTAGGGTAGGGAGTGATGGACAAATGATTGGAGTAGATTACAGCTACACCACCACCTCTTTTACTTAGGCGGTCGGATCGGAGAGATTGATAGCCAGGAGGAAGGAATTCGGAGTCGGTTATGTGTGGTTTTAGCCAGGTTTCAGAGATGGCTACAATGTCAGGTATATTATGACTGAGCCAGGCATGAAAGAGGGTAAGCTCATTTGCTAAGCTTTGGGCATTGATGGTGAGGAATTAAAAGTATTTACTGGTGGATTTGTTGTTGGAGCCAGGGTTGTTTGTTAGAGAAATGTTTGGTCTTGGGTTGGGATGAATGTCGCCTGCTAAGCAGAGGTAAGAGAGAAAGGGAATAAGTTTGTGAGGATTGTGTTTGGTTAGGAATGGATGGTAGGAGGTGGGTTTGGATTTGTAGAATTTAGTAGGGATTCAGAAGAGTTTTACTTTTAAGAGAAGGATGGGGTCAGAGGGAGATAAAGAAGCAGAGATATTGTGGAAGTGATTTGTGAGGTGGGGGTGTGGAGGAGGAGGTATAGGGGGTAGGTGGAAGTTGGTATAAGAGGAGGCGTGATACAAAGGAAGTAGAATGAGGATTAGGATAGATGTAGGGGTAAGGATTATAGTAGGAAAAGTGAGCATGGTAGATGAAGTCAGATTAGAAATGAAAAGATATTTAGGTCAGAGAGAGTTAGATAAGGTCCCTTGTGTGTATGCAACTATCCAAGTAATATAACCCTTTGTCTATAGAAAAATTGATGATGCACAGAAGCCCAAACCAACTAACACACAGTTCCCAAATGACAATTATTAAGTGAGGGAAAAGCAACGGCCGAGGATCATTGAGTTACCAAAGATGCGCATTCCCAACAACAACACATATCTTATCATACAAAATCCAGGATGCATACATATAGCTTTGATACAAAGCAAAAAAGTACAGTTTTGTACCTACCATAAATGTAGATGTTAGAGTGTCTTCACTGTTGCAGTCATTACACTTGGGTTATCCTGCCGTCAGGCGGGCCCACAGTTGGCCTGAGTTCCAAAGTCTTGGTCCGGCGTCGGTTGCTGTCGCCTCTTCCCTGACGTCAGTGTGCCAGGGGTATACAAGAAGCAGCCGATGCCATTTTCTTCAGTTTTTCTTACCCCAGATGTCAGGTGCCCCCAAAAATGGTAGGCAATACATATTGCTAATAAAACATACAAAAAAGGTAAAAATAAAACCTTCATTAACCAGCAAATACACCACATAAGTAGTATAGGTTAGTCCCAGATAAGAAAGAGGGGCTGGCAGGTGGGTAACCTGGACTGCAGCAGTGAAGACACTCGAACATCTACATTTGTGGTAGGTACAAAACTGTACTATGTTCATCATGTTTCACTGCTGCAGTCATTACACTTGGGTAGAATCCCAAAGCTGAGTTTGGGTGGCTGGCTCTATAGAGGATTTGGTGTGGCTATGACGCCCTGCAGCACTGCAGTGGCAAAGCCAGCTCTGGATCTAGAATAAAGAGGCAAATGGTAATGCTTGGTAAAGGTGTGCACTGAACTCCCAAGTTGCAGCTTTCAAGACATCTTTGGTAGGAACTCCTCTAAGGAAGGCAGTAGAAGTGGCAGTTGCCCTGGTGGAATGTGGTCTAATATTACTAGGTACAGGTTTCCCATTTTGTGTGTAGCAGAGCCGGATACAGTGTCCTATCCACTTTGAAATGGTCTGCTTTGAAATAGCCTTTCCCTGTGATCCTGCAGCATATGATACAAACAATTGTTCAGATTTTCTGAAAGCTTTTGTTTTGTCCAAGTAGAAGTGCAATTGCCTGTGTATGTCCAAGGAATGTAGAAGACTCTCCCCTTTATTTTGGGGATTTGGATAAAATGTTGGCAAGTGAATAGATTGGTTAAGAGCCACACTGGAAACCACCTTAGGCATAAAGGTAGGGTTTGTTCTTAAAGAAACCCTGTCTTGGTGGAAAATGATAAAAGGCTCCACTGCCAATAGTGCCTGCAGTTCTGAGACTCTTCGTGCTGAGGTTATTGCCAGAAGCAGAGCAGTTTTCCATGATATATATTTTAACTCTGCTGAATTGGCTGGTTCAAAAGGAGGCAAAGTGAGCTTTTCCAAAATGAAATTGAGGTCCCAAGTTGGTGTTGGTGCTCTCCGGGGCGGTCTTATGTTTTTAGCCCCTCTGAGGTACTGCTTTAGCAAAGGGTGAGACAAAATAGTCTATGTTGTAATGAGCCGAGATGGCAGAAGCGTGAATCTTAATGGATGAGAAGGATAGTCCTTTGTCCAGCATCTCAGTCAAGTATTGTAGTATCTGAGGAATGTTAGGGACCAGAGGATCAAGGTTTTGAGCGTGGTTCCAGGCACAGAATCTCTTCCACTTTTCTGAATAAGATTTCCTAATGCTAGGCCTCCTGGCCTCCAAAATAACATCCATAACAGCTTTAGAGAGAGAAGTTGTCTGTTTGGCTAATGAATCTGCCATGCAGCCAGGTTTAAGGTTTTGAGCTGACTGTGCAGTATCTGATTGTTTTGCTGAGTCAGAAGGTGTGGAATTTGAGGCAAAATCCAAGGTGGACCTTGAGCTAAGTTCTTTAAGATTGGGTACCAATGCTGGCGTGGCCAGTCTGGAGCAATAAGAATCATCTGTGGTTTGTCTTGTCTGGCTTTTAGGGTACCTTTGAAAGGAGAGGCAGTGGTGGGAAGGCCTAAACGCTTAGGCTTTTTCCAGCTGAATGAAAGAGCATCCACTTTCCATGTTTGTGTATGATAAGTCCTTGTGCAGAATTTTTGTAGTTGGCAATTCAGTTGGGAGGCAAAGAGATCTATGTCCGGGCACCCCCATTTTTGCATTATCATGCCGAAAACTTGTGGATTTAATTTCCACTCGTGAGGATCCATGATGTTTCTGCTTAGGTCATCTGCCAGAGTATTTATCTTTCCTGGCAGGAATTGTGCTTGCAGATGAACTTGATAAGTTATAGCTGTGTTCCACAAGGTCATGGCTTGCCTGCATAGGGGGTAAGAATGAGTGCCCCCTTGCTTGTTTATGTACCACATCACTGTGGTGTTGTCTGTCCTTAATAATAATTGTCCTGGATGCAGAAGGTCCTTGAAAGCTGTTAGGGCATTTTGTACAGCCAACATCTCTTTTTGATTGATGTGAAGAGGCATTTGTTCTGTGGGTCCATTTGCCCTGAATACATTTTCCTGCCATGTGTGCTCCCCAGGCGTAATCCGAGGAGTCTGTTAAAGTCTGCCTGGCTGAGGGAAGAGTGAAAGGCTTGACCCTTGCTGAGGTGACATGCCTGTGCCCACCATCGAAACTCCTGTTGTAGGCAGGGAATTAGAGGTATTACTGGTGTCCAAGCTGTGAGAATGTTGAGACCAAACACTTTTTAGGTACCATTGTAATTTCCTCATATGCAGTCTTGCATATGGAAGTATGCAGGATGCCATGAATCCCAAGGCCTGCAGAATTTTTCTTGCAGGGAGTTGGGACTTCGTTACCAACAATTGAAAATCCTGAGAGTCAGTTGTCCTTGTTTGTCTGGCATGAGATAAGCCAACTGGGCCGTTGTATTTAAGCTGGCACCCAGGAATATTATCTCTTGTGAGGGCACTAGTTTCAATTTCTTTTCATTTACTGTGTACCCTAGGCAACTTAATCTTTTTACGAACGCCAGATGCTGTAAAAGAATGTCCTTGCTCTCTGCTTGAATCAGGCAATCGTCCAGATATGGATATATTTGAATTCCGTTTTGTCTGCAAAATGCAATTACTGGTGCCAGGCACTTGGTATAGACCCTGGGCACAGTAGATAAGCCAAAGGGCAGTGCAGGGAATTGGTAGTGCATTGAACCAGCTATGAATCTGAGGTATCTTCTGCAATTTTGTCTGATAGGGACATGCAGGTATGCCTCTGAGGTCCAAAGTAACAAGCCAAGCTTTCTTGCCCAACATGGGAAGGAGTTGTTGTAGTGTCAGCATTTTGAATTTCGGAACATCCAGGTAAGTATTTAGAGTGGAAAGGTCCAGAATGGGTCTCCAGGCTTTGTCCTTTCTGGGTACCAGGAAGAGTCTTGAGTAAAATCCTTGTCCTTTTTCCTGCTGTGGTACTTTTTGAATAGCTGTCATGTCCATGAGAGCTGTAATTTGTTTTTGTGCCTCTACCCATTGATTTTGTGGCAGGCCTGGCATTCCTTTTAGCCTTGGAAAAGTGTGAAAGTGTAACCTGTAACCTTGAGACACAATATTCAGCACCCATTTGTCTTGGGTGATTGCTTGTCAGTTTTGAGAAAAAAGTGTTAGTTTCCCCCCTAAGGGAGCTGCCAAAAGGTAAGAGTTTGGCATTGGAAGGGGGAAGTCATTGGGACTGTTTCCTGTAAGGTTGTGACTTATCCTCACCTTGTTTTGGGTTTGAAGCACCCCACTGTCGTGGTCTGTAAGAACCTTGTGGCTGAGATCTGCCTCTTGGGCGCCTGTATCTGCCTCTTTGTGGCCTGTCTGACACTGGAAAGGACCAATTCTTTGTAGGCCAATTTCTGCTAAATCGTGGTGGCTGTACCTGTAAGAAATCCTTCACTGTTTGCATAGATTTTGCCTTATCCTCCATTTTCTTTAATACCTCTTTTGCCTTAATACCAAATAAATTATCTTGCTGCAAAGGAGCATCCAATAATTTTACCTTAACATGATCTGGTAAACTTTGTTCTTTTAACCAAGCATGCCTTCGAATCACAGATCCTGTAACTGCTGCTCTACAAGAAGCTTCTAATGAATCAAAACAACATTGCAAAGCATGCTTTCCCACTTGTTCAGCTGCATGCAATAAATCATGCATTTCCTTATAGTCAGGTTGTTCTGCATTTGTACTCATTTTCTGTTTTAATTGAGACAGTAAGTATTGTTGATACTTAAGCATGTGAAACTGGCAATTTAGAGCCCTCACTGCTAAAGTTGCAGAGGTGTAAACTTTCTTTCCCCATCTGTCCAATGCTCTAGAGTCCCTATCTGAGGGAACTGGATTCTTAGCCGTGGAAGCCTTAACCCCTTTGGGACCTTGGAAAATAGTTTCTGGGTCTGCAACAGGGTTTTTATAAAGAAATTTGTGAGTGTCAGGGACTCTGTAGTATCTGTCTGGCTTGACTGGAGCTGGGGGTAAAGAATCAGGGTTTAAACTAGATTCAGAGAACACATCATCCACAATGTCCAACACTGGCGGAATAGCAAGGGGCCTGTGCTGAGACAGCAAAAGAAAGTCTGAGCCTTTTCTTGGATTCTGAGTAATCCTGGCCTTCCCAATGGAAATGCTCCCTCATGGTATGTAAAGTTTCCCCAAAAGAGTAATCCTCAGAAGGAGAGGCTGAAGGAATTGATTCTTCAGCATCAGAATCCTCATGGGGGGGGGGGGGGGTAAAGAATATCCCTGGTCTGAAGAGGAATCAGAATATATTGAAACCTGGTCAGAGGGTCTGAAGAGGAATCAGAATATATTGAAACCTGGTCAGAGGAATCATAGTCTGTATCCTGCCTAGGCCTTTTATCAAGAGGGGGATGGGAACCCCTGATCAGAGTTATCAAGTCTTCGGCCATCTTGAGCATCTGTTTTTTAGACATGGAGGCCTGTCCAGGTGAATGCTGTACTTGCTTCTTTGTCTTTAGTGTAGGCTTAGTCTTGGCTGTAGTTGCAATGGTAAGTTGAGTAGGCCTGAAAACACCCTCAGAAGCCGATGCCTGCTCAGCGGCTCCGGACCCATCTGAAGGGTTAATCTCCGTTGGCCCAACACCTTGAGGCTCCAGAGGCCTAGGCACCTCCATGTGGGAGTCGGTCGCAGCCTGTGGTTCTGAGGTAGCAGGTGTCAGGGCTGCGAAAGCACCTCACTGAAAACCAGCGAATGGCCTAGAAGAGGCTTTGTCGTCAATTTTGGGCCTCGGATGCCTTTCCTTATCTTTATCTTTGCGCTTTTTGTGCATTCCGGTCGTCAGTTGTTCCGACGGCATTATACAATTAAACCTTCACCCAAAGTAATGGCGAGCAAAATCAAACCGACGTTTAATAGTGCGTTTGTTAAATCTAGCACAAAACTGACAACTAGTGACGTCGTGATCTGGGCCTAGGAATGGAACACAGTAAGAATGAAAATCCTTATGAGGTATTTGCTTTCCACAAAATTTCCCCAACGGGGTACTTAGCTTTACTGAAGACTTCGGTTCTGAAATCGAATTTGAAATCTCAGGAGTCGGCCGACCGGCACTTGCGAACTGCTTTTGCTTCGGGCACCGCGCAGCAAGAAAGACTGAAGAAAATGGCATTGGCTGCTTCTTGTATACCCCTGGCGCACTGACGTCAGGGAAGAGGCGACAGCAACCGACGCCAGACCAAGACTTTGGAACTCAGGCCGACTGTGGGCCCGCCTGACGGCAGGATAACCCAAGTGTAATGACTGCAGCAGTGAAACACGATGAACATCAGGGTTGCAATGTCCTATATAGCAATTCAAAAAGCCGTAGTTGCTACTGTAGGTTAAGTTGTAATCAGTTTTATATAATGACTCACAACTTGCATTATAATTTAGTCTATTTTCAGAGTTCTTTCAACCTACTGTTATGCTACTATGCAGGGTCCGATTGAGGCCAAGCAATAAAAAGCTCACTAAAAATATAATATGTTGATCCACCAAGACACAGATAGTGTCTTAAAGACACTATATACCAAATAACTTTATTTCCGCTATAAGGATAAATCTATTATTAAAGAACACCAAATGTTCCCAACGAGTGACAAAATGAGCGCATAAATCAAATAAACTATTTGCGGAGTGCAAAAACAGTTTGTTCAACACTTCACAGTCCCCTACATATCCTCAATATAACTTAACAAGTTGTTGTCAATACAACGTTCATAAACAGTTAGTAATGTACTCACCATAACGATTGATGTATGTGGTCCATCTTGCCTACATTCCTTACTCACGGGTTCGGAGCAGAGAATCAGCTCCGACTCGGCCAAATTTCTCTAGCACAAAGTCTCTAATTGGCTGGGCTAACCCTGTATCCCAAGATGCACCTCGCCCTTGCCCCAGATCTTGTTTGCAATCATACCAATCATAACCCATACTCAATCAACACTGGATGAAATTCCAGCCAGATAAGGGAAAAAATTCACGGACCCTGAAGGGTCCACAGAGCTAATATTCCTCCAAATCCTCTAGGAAGGGGGCAGGTGGGAGGGTATGTAGGAATGTAGGCGTGATGGACCACATACATCGATCGTTATGGTGAGTACATAACTAACTGATGTCATGTGGTCCTATCTCGCCTACATTCCTTACTCACAGGACAGCGTCCCCAGCACCTCTATCCTGGGAGGCTCATACGAAGATGCTCCTGAGAACTGTGGAACCAAAGGAAGCCCGGCCCCTAGAAGCCACGTCCAGCTTGTAATGAGTAATAAAAGTGTTGGGAGAGGACCAAGTGGCCGCAGCACAAATATTATCCAAGGAAAGCCTAGCATGGAAAGCTATTGATGTAGACATAGCCCTGGTAGAATGAGCCTTGACGGGAAAGGGTAAAGTTCTGCTTGCTGACGGGTAGATGAATGAAATACAATCTTTGATCCATTTAGAAATTGTGCACTTGGAAATAGGACAACCTGCCCTGTCTTCTGAAAAGGACACAAACAGTTGATCAGATTTCCTAACATGCTTAGTCCTATGCAAATAAAATCTCAGTTGTCTGTGCACATCCAGCTGATGAAACCTGAACTCTGCTTTATTGGAAAAGTTCGGAAAGAACACTGGTAGCTCAAAAGATTAATGGAGATTGACAGTGGATGACACCTTCGGAAGGAAGGAAGGGTTAAGCCTCTGGGAAACTCTGTCCTTATGAAAGATCAAATATGGAGGTTTAATGGACAAAGCTTGAAGTTCTGATAGCCATTACATCGGCCAGGAGGGTATCAGAAAAGCCGTCTTCCAAGATAAGAACTTTAAGTCACAAGTGTCAAAGGGTGGTGACATAATAGCTTGTAGCACAAGGTTCAGGTCCCATGGCAGTACAGGTTCTAAAACAGGGAGACGAAGTAACCAAGCGTCTTTTAGAAAGGCTTTACAGAGTTTGTGACCCATAAGAGAGGACTCGTTAAGATGTGTGAAAATTGGAAATTGCAGCCAACTGTACTTTAATGGTAGCGGGCGCGGAGCCCTGACGGAACAACATGGCTAAAAAATCTAAGACCGATGGACTGGGGCTGTGAAGGGGTCCAAACCTTGGGCCTGAGCCCAAATAGAGAATCTCCTCCATTTGCTGGAATAAATCTTCCTGGTGGAAGACTTATGAGAAGACAAGATGTGCACCACTTCAGGTGAAAAGGAATGCCGTCTGACTAGCGACGGAAGTGGAGCAGCCAGGCTGTCAACCTGAGAGTTCGCAGGGATGGATGAAGTTGTGTTGACATGTGAATCAGGAGGTCCGGCACTGGGTCCAGAGTCCACGGACCGTTCAGTGCATACAGTTGAAGAAAAGGGAACCATACTTGTCGAGGCCAGTGTGGAGCAATAAGGATCATCCTGCTTCCCAAGGATATGGCTTTCTGTATCACTCTTGGTAACAGAGGAAACTGAGGGAAAGCGTAGACCAGTCCGGGGGGCCAATCGTGAGCTAGAGCGTCCCTGGGCAACTCCCCCTGTGGGGGGGGGGGATCAGAGTGAAGTACTTGCTGCATTTGGCATTGAGGGGGCTGGCGAAGAGATCACAGCAAGGCTGACCCCACCTTTTGAAGATCTGAACTGCCACTCGGTTGTTCAGGGACCACTCGTGAGGCATCAGAATAGCTCTGCTTAGCCTGTCTGCTATCACGTTGGACTTCCCCGGAATGTGCGTTGCCACCAGAAACCATTGGGAAGACACTGCCCACTGCCACACTCGCATGGCCTCTCTGCAGAGGGGATAAGATTTGGTTTCCCCCTGCTTGTTCAGGTACCACACTACGGACATGTTGTCCGAGTGAATTGCAATCATTCCCCGAGGTAGAGAGTCTTGGAGTGCTCGCATTGCCAGAAACACTGCTCTCATCTCCAGAACATTGATGTGCAAGTGTACCTCGTGATTTTCCCAAGTGCCTTGGACCGTCCTGCCTAGATAATGCCACCCCCACCCCATCTGGGAGGTGTCCGTGGTCACTGTGGCCACTGTGGCCACTGGAGACATAGGAATCAAGCTCCTTCCTCTGCCCAGATTGGAGGAGCATAGCCACCAGAGGAGGTTCTGTTTGTATCGTTCCGTGAGAAGTATCAGGTGGGAAAGAGGAAGCTTCTGAAAGGACCACTGAACTGACAGGAGCCACTGTAGGATCCGCATGTGTAACCTGGCCAGAGGTACCAGCATGATGGTGGAGGCCATGGATCCCAAGAGCTGAAGAACTAACCTGGCCTGAACTTTTCTGAGGGACAACAGTGCGTGGATCTGAGACTGCAACACTCTTATCCTGTCCTGTGGCAGAAAGACATGCATTTGAATAGAGTCTAGCTCTGCGCCTATAAAAACAACACGCTGTGAGGGCTGCAAGGCAGACTTTTCCCAATTCAAAGTAATTCCTAGATGTTGGCAAAGTGAGATGGTCATCTCCCTGGCTTGAAGGAGCAGATGTCTGGTGGGGGCGGCGAGAAGCCAGTCGTCCAGATACAAAAACACCTGGAATCCTAGACGTCTCAGATGAGCTGTCACCACTTCCAAACACTTGGTAAACACCCTGGGGGCTGTGGTGAGACCAAAGAGCAGGGCACGAAACTGGAAGTGACTGGCTCCTAACCAGAAACGTAAATGACTCCTGGATGCCTTCTCCATTTTGATGTGGTAGTAGGCATCCTTGAGATCGATGGAGCATATCCATACCCCTTTCTCCAGCAGTGGAAAAATGGACTGAAGTGTGACCATCCGGAAGTTGGACTTCAGAATGTAGTGATTCAGTCGACTGAGATCCAGAATGGGTCTCAAGTCCCCTGTTCTTTTCGGCACCAAAAAGAGTCGTGAGTAAATTCCTGATCTGACTTGGTCTGAGGGGACTGGTTGGATGACTCCTTTTTCTAGCAGCTTTGCAACTTCTAGTGCTGCTTTATCCCGTTGACTGGGTGGGACGTCCGGGATCCTTCTGACTAGGGGGGGGGTGTTGACGCAAAGGAAATAGTGTAACCTCTGGTAACTATTCTAAGCACCCAATGATCCTGGGTGATGCTTTCCCAGGCTTCTGGATGCAATGAAATTCGGCCCCAGACTGGCACCGGAATAGCACAGTCAGGCAATGCCTCAGGAACACTGGAAGGAAGAACCACAAAAGGAATCGCGGTCTCCCGAGTTGCGGGGGCCTCCTCTGCCTCTAGGACAGTGTCTTCTGGAATAATTCCCCCCCCCCCTGCCTCTGGAGGGGGACTCGCCTTGAGCTGCGGGAAAGGACTTCTGAGACCTTTTGAACCACATTTTCCCTCCTCTCGGAGCCTTGGGATAAGGCCTAGAAGGGAGAGAAAAAAGGGCCCCTATGGCAGATAGGGTCTTTCCCTCCTGTTCGCATCTGGTGAGGGTGTCTTTCACTTTGGGTCCAAAGAGGGAGGAGCCATCAAAGGGGGCGTCAGTGAAGGAAGACTTAAAGGCCTCTGCGAAATGACACAGGCGCATCCAGGCTTGCCTTCTAAGAGCTACGCCTGAGCTAGCTGCCCTACTTGCCCCTTCAGCTGCATAAGATATGAGCTTCAGACGAGTTGACAATGGAACCTAGGGTAGACAACTGGGTGTTAACAGTCTGTGCTACCGCCTCAGGCATGTTACCTGTCAGAGTATCTCCTAGCTCCTTCAGGAGATCTCTTTGGAGCAGAGTGAAATGACAGAGGTAATTCAATGACCGTAAGGTAAAGGTCACCGAAGATAGGGTACGCTTCCCATACCGGTCCATACTCCTGGACTCCTTGTTAAGAGGATGGACTGAAGACTAAGCCTCTGCAACCTCCTGCTGAGTGGCTGCCGCCACCACCAAGGCATCTATCAAAACCCCTTTGGTAAGGAACTCTTTGGCAGGGGGAGCAGACCGAAACTTGTTTGGATATCTCGGCACCGGTTCCACGGAATCAGGGTTCTCCCACACCCTTCGACAAATCAAGTCCAGGAGTTCGAAGGGTGGAGACACCCGGGAGGCATAGGGTTGAGCTCCGAAGGCCTTGAGGAATACAGACTCCTCCTCAGAGGGGGTCTTGGAAGGCCAGTCGCCTCTCTGCCTCAAAATCTCCAGGATGTCGGAGAAAGAGACATCATTGGAGGACGACTTGGGGGACCCCTCTGACTCCTTGGGGTCGGTATCGGAAGTGAGGGACTCATCCTGGGAGTCTATGTGCTTCCTCTTGCACAACTTCTTACTAGGGGCCTCCTCAGGAACAGACTCTGAGGGGCCCTCAGAAAGTAGGGGACCGCTCAAGGGGGTATCCCCAAACCTTTGGGCTCCGTCATCCAAGGATAGGGGGGGCGTC
Source organism: Protopterus annectens (assembly GCF_019279795.1). Lineage (NCBI taxonomy): Eukaryota > Metazoa > Chordata > Ceratodontiformes > Protopteridae > Protopterus > Protopterus annectens. The sequence goes on from NC_056739.1 coordinate 968,821,880, forward strand.
AGAGGCTCTAGTAGGGTGTAAGGGGACGGAGTGACCGATCCAGGTGATGTAACTGACGACCTGGCCAGTGCACTCCTCATGGCTTCGAAGGCAAGTCCCCCCGAATCCGAGGACCGACCTGTCTCCGAGACCACGACCGGAGTCGGGATTCCCCGAGCCAAAGCACTGAGAGGGAGGCTCAGAACAGACGGTAGTCCCAAGGTATCCCCCTCGGGTCCGACTGAGGAAACCAGAGTACCGAAACCAGAGGACGGAACCGACATGGTTGGAGCAGACGCCGGCTCAGATAGACTCACATGGGGTATCGGAGCCGACTGGGTCAGAGCCGAGAACAATTTTGCTAGCACCGGTGACTGCAGGAGCCTCTGGACCACCCTATCCACATCCAAATCAGACAGCCTAGAGGATTTGGAGGAAATAGAAGGAGATCGGGATCTCCTACCCGGAGACACATGCCTGACACTGGGTGACTGGCTCCGAATAGGCTCCAATAATATCGGAGCCGAGGTCGACTCCAGCAACGCCGATACCTCCTGCGGCCCCGAGGACAATGGAGCCAAGGAGGTAGTATCCCCTACTGAAACCTTCTCCTGCGGCCCCGAGAACAATGAAGCAGAGGAGGCAGCAACCACTATTTTAACCTTCTCCGGGGGCTCTGAGGAAGCAGACGGAGCCGGAGATCTCTTCTTGGCCTTGGAAGGCTTAGATTTAGGACTGGAAGAAGAAGAAGAAGAAGAAGAATCTAAGGACTCCTCAAAAGAGGGCTTAATCTGGCCCTTCAAAATCAGTTTATTTTTTCTTTCCTGCAGTACCCTCGCACTAAAAGCGTGGCAGAAACTGCAGGACTCCTGCAGGTGAATAGCACCAAGACAATACACACAGATAGCATGGCCATCCGTAATAGATATTTTGTAGCCACATTTAGTACACTTTTTAAACCCGGAGGGTTTATGCTCCTTCTGCTCTTTAGACATGGTAAAAGATAACAGCACACTGTCAACCGACAACGACACAAGAGGAAGGCGGGAAAACAAACACCACTAACGGCCAAGGAACTCTAAATCAAACGTTTCTTGGAGTATCACGGAAAGATGACAACAAATCCAACCACAGTTTTAACACCAGAAAAACAACATAGGAAAGGACTAGGTCCTCTAACTTAAACGGTCCTAGCCCGCCAAACAAAGGGATACCACAAACACCCAATCTCACTAACACTCACAATGAAACTTAGACAAGGAGAAAACTAGCTATTAAAATAGCTTTTGTAAAATAAGACTGCTAAACTCCGAACCCGTGAGTAAGGAATGTAGGCGAGATAGGACCACATAACATACATAGTTATATCCATGTATATGCTTATTGGTCATAAAACATATTCGTAAATTCTAAATAAAATGGCAGGTCTAATCCCATTTAGAAGAGTGACAGCAAAAACAATATTTAGATAGCATAACAATAAAACATGACAGACTCAATATGTTGTTGTAAGTCTTTCGGCTTTTCCCGGTTAGGGGTCGCCACAGCGGAACTCCGGTCCGCTAATGATTGGCAGTAGATTTTCATGAACGCCAAGGTGCCAGCTAGCTGTTCAACCTTCAATGAAGGCACACCCATTTACGCAACCTATCCCTCAAAAAATCATGTGTCACCACATATGTTATAATCAGATAGTCTCCAATAAGCACCAGTTGTATAGTTGAATAAGAACATTTTTAGAGTTCACCAAGCACGACAATGAAAAAAAAAACACAACATTTATACAGTCCAATGTTTGCTAGTTTCCAAACTTGTGCCCAGTATCTACAAATGGAAAACAACCCACCAGCCATATATTGTCCCAAGCCTTCATGAATTCAAGTAACTAAAGCCAGAAATAAACGCTAAAATGTTGCCGATATTTAAGAGCCAGTTTTTAATCAGATAAAAAAAGAAAAAAAAAAAAAAGTTTTCAAATTCACTTAGGCAGAATATAGTAGAGATGTTGATAAAATCCCAACTCTCACTCATTCGCTGGTCTCCAGACTGGTTTCCGATGTTTTAAACAATGGCCCTGAAGTGATAAGCTATTCTACACCACGTAACTCCAAACAGATAAATCCAGCAATAAACACTGAAACGTCGCAGTAGGCTTCAGGTTCAGCAATTCTGCACCATAACCTCCTCCTCCGATAGATAATTTGGCATATATTATAAGTTGTCCATAGATTTCTGCGATGTAGTACCAGTAACCCAAATTAGCTTTTTATGTTGAAAAAGGTGGTATATCCATTGAATTCAAAGGCCCAAAAAAGTTGTCTGTTCGCAAACGCTACTGAATGAAGACCATATCCCCAGTCCACACCAAGTAGACACAGCCAAAAAGAACGATGCCCCAGTATATCATGAAAAAAACTATTAATCCTCGCAGCACAATGTAATATATAAATATTCCACTGAAAAAGCATAAACACCTCTTACACAGGGAGTGATGCTGCCAGCCTGGCTAGCTGGAATTTTACCTTTTCTTCTAAACATACATATCCATATCTTTAACGTATCCTATCCATATGTCTCGTAAGAGCAGATGATCAAGGTCCGAAAGACACAATTCCCATTATAAGCCAACACTTATAGGATGTACGGACCCAAATCAGCAGGGTTTTCAGCCAAATTTCAGTGGCCAACAGAACAATCGGCGATCCAACTGGAACCAACCACAGACAAAGTACAGAAGGAAACAGCGGAGGAGATAGTCTCTACTTCTGCCTATGGACTTCCACCACATATGCACACAAGTTCGGAGAGGGATTTCAGTATTTATAACTATACTACCCTGGATGTCCATCAAGATATGGTTGACTTTTTATCAAAAGGGCTGACTTTTGTCCCTGGGAAGAGAATGGATATAGCCAAACCTGTCATTGATTTGAAACTATTTGTTCGCAAGTTAAACCTTAACTTGCTTATTGGTGAAAGTTCCACTCTTGTTAGTTCAGTTAGGGTTTCGAGTTTATTTAACCCACCCTTACACTCAAGTCTTTGCCTCTTTGAAAGAATGTGTGATATGGATTTTAGAGCCATCATCGATAAAAATAATATCGACCACCTGAAAAACATCAATAACAATATTAGCTCATTAGAATATGATTTTCTTAATTTGTTAAATGACTAATATTAGGGTCATGAAGCCCAACAAGGGTGTGGGGGACTGGTGTTTATGGACCACTGCACATATGTTGAAAGTATGGATAAACATCTCAACACCGATGTTTACACGCAGGTCACTGTAAATGAGGTTAATTCAGCATATAAAAAGATCAGGTCTACGCTAGATAATTTATTTTTAGAAGGCTTTACAGACATGGACTTGCATAATTATCTATCTATGATTGCACCTAAGACACCAGCCCTATTTGGTACTCCTAAAATCCACAAAGCCATTAATGACCCCCCCCCTTTAGACCCATCGTGGATGGCCGTGGGTCAATCACATATGGTTGTGCTAAATACATTGACAGTGTGTTAAAACCATTAATCGAAAGTGAGCCCCAAATTTGTAAAGATTCTTGGGGCTTCCTTAAAAACATTAATAAGTTGAAACATCAGGCTGACGTGTGTTTAACAATTGACATCAAAGATCTCTACACTGTCATCCCTCAAAAACTAGGCCTAGATTAAATTAGAGAGTTTTTGTTATTCAAGAACATAGAATACAATACTATTTATCTGATTGAAACATTATTAGAGATGACTAACAATTTCATATTCTTTGAGGGGCAATTTTACTTGCAAAAAACTGGTGTGGCAATGGGGTCACCCTGTGGTGGCAGCTTTGCCAATGCCATTATGGCCCATTGGGAAAACAGGTTATTGTTTTCAAATCAATTGTTTCAAGAAAATGTCTCCTGGTACACAAGATACCAGGATGACATGTTCTGTATTTGGAAGGGGGACAAATCCTTAGTACCAACTTTTATTAATAACATTACTCAAATGACTAATTTTCTTGAGTTCACGTACAATGTAAGAGAGACCACTATTAACTTTCTTGACATTTTGTTAGTTAACTACAGAATCAATTGTAGATACAAAAGTGTTATATATAGGAAACCAACCTATTCTAATGCATTTTTGCATTTTTCTAGCAATCACCCTTACCATCAAAAAAGAGCCGTTGTAAAGGGCCAGATGGTAAGGGCAGCTAGAATTATTTCAGATGAATTAGACTTTGAGACCGAATGTGAACATCTCCAACGCATGTTTATGAATAGAGGTTATCCTATTAACCTGGTCATGAACATTAAAAAGGAAGTGGTATATACAAGAAGTATTGGACACTTCAAACCAATATTAAGGGGGCAAAGCGAACCACAAGGAGAATATGGATTAGATCAAGAAGAGGCTCTTAAAAGGGACAACAAAAGTGTTTACAAGGCTAGTTTTTTTATGCACATACTCCTTGGATTATCAAATTATTAGAGACATTTTAAACAAGAATTGGAACATTATTATTGAGGATCAAATGTTGGTTAAGTCTTTAGGAGTGAGGCCCAATATCACCGATAGGAGAGGCCAAAATTTAAAGTCCTTGTTAGAGAAAAAGAAAAAGCTACATTCCAATAGACCTAATGGAATGTTTAAATGAGGGGCTTGCCCCCAATGTAAATTCATCATGATAGGTAATAAGGTTTGTATTAAGAACAAGACATACATGGTGAATTTTAGATACAATTGTGAGACTAAAAGTGTCACCTATGTAGCCTTATGTGACCAATGTAATGCATTTTACATTAGCAAAACAGAAAGAAAAATTAAACAGCAAATATATGAACATTGTTATGCCATAGGTAAAAAAAGACACTAATAATACATTGGCCACACACACCCTAGATTATCCTGGCCACAATTTGCCATCCTTCAACATAGACCTAATGACATCAGAGGGGGACCATGGCAAATTTTATTAGAGATAGATGAACTTGGCAAATTAAAACAGGTGCACATATTTTCCCAGGCCTTAACGAAAATGTATCTATCAAATGTATCTTGAAACTCCATGCTTTGAGGAGATGATTTATATTTATACGTATATTTACACATGTATTTATTTAATATAGGGTGGTAAAACATTCAGGATATCCTAAGTACTTCTAGCACACACATACTAATTGCCTGTTTTTTAGGAGTGAGTTGTGGATTTATCATTCTATCTTTTCACTTGTCATATGTTACAATATTAAGTTTTGGGTTCACACATCACAGCCATACTGGCATGTAAACATACATTTGTTTTTTTTGCCATTTTTATAGAAAAAAACGGATGCACTTTTGTAGACTGCTCACTATAATGTTTGTACACAGTTGTTTGTGTGTATATATATATATATATATATATATATATATATATATATATATATATATATATATATATATATAACTTTTCCATTGATTTAAGACTTCCTGCTTATTTTTAAGATGCTTTTAAAGAAAAAAAATATATATACACTTTTACATGTTTTTAGAGTGGATTGTATAATTACTTGCAACGTTGTGGCTTTTTGACATTTCACTGTCACTCGCTCTTTAATATATAATTAAGTATTACTAATTAATTGATTTGTTTTCAACCTAATATAAAAAGACTGTTAATTGATCCTTACTTTGTCTGAAGAAGGTGAGGCATAGTCCACACCGAAAGCGCTTACATTAAAACTTTTTTTACTTTTGCCGGCTCTTATTGTGTTTCCAAACGCCTAGTTCTTTACTAGTTGGCTTGCTTTTTTGTGTTTTGGTGTTTTATATTATAAGTTGTCCATAGATTTCTGCGATGTAGTACCAGTAACCCAAATTAGCTTTTTACGTTGAAAAAGGTGGTATATCCATTGAATTCAAAGGCACAAAAAAGTTGTCTGTTCGCAAATGCTACTGAATGAAGACCATATCCCCAGTCCACACCAAGTAGACACAGTCAAAAAGAATGATGCCCCAGTATATCATGAAAAAAACTATTAATCCTCGCAGCACAATGTAATATATAAATATTCCACTGAAAAAGCATAAACACCTCTTACACAGGGAGTGATGCTGCCAGCCCGGCTAGCTGGAATTTTACCTTTTCTTCTAAACATACATATCCATATCCATATGTTTAACGTATCCTATCCATATGTCTCGTAAGAAGCAGATGATCAAGGTCCGAAAGACACAATTCCCATTATAAGCCATATAACTTCAGTATACTTTCTATATAACTACAGTGACTACCTGCAACACCAACATTTTAAAACACCAACGACCCGAATATATACATACACACACACACATATATATATATATATATATATATATATATATATATATATATATATATATTTATTATTATTTTTTTTTTACGCATTCTGCAGGTAAGCAGGCGTAGCCAGCGCTGTCAGCTTAGTACATTTTCTGAGCAGCTCACACAGATGGAAAGCTATCAGTACTGTCTAAGCTATGACTACACCACTGACTTGAACATACTCTTTCACCCAGTCAATGGCTCCAAGAGCAAAGCCCATAAAGCAAGGCAACACATTACTCAAGACTGTTGTCACAGGGGACTCCATTGTACAACACACAGATGCCCCACGCACCAGGCTGAACAAGGAGAGGATAACAGTTAGTTGCTTATCTGAAGCCAGGATCTGTGAAACTGCATGCACCAAACATGTGCAAAACATGAAATGTCCACAAAAAGGTTCCTTACCAGTAGAATCCAACGTATAAACACATTGTCCTATATGGATTACCTTAAAGCCCAGTCTTCTTACATAGTCTCCTACAGGTTACAGAGAAGTGATCTATGCCCGACATACAAGGCATCATTGGATCCAGCTCTGACTGACCTTTTGCACATTTGCAACACCAACAGCATCAAAACTACTAGATCAAAGGATTTAAAATTTGCTTGTAACAGAAGATATGTTGGCGAGACAGGTATGTATCCCAGTGGATCCCCATGTTCTGAACAGGCTACCCATCCATACAAAGTAGAGTCCGTCCACTAACCCTATTTATGCATAACCTTGACAAATGGATGGGAAATCAGAAATTCACCCCAGGTCTGGCCCCTATGTCTCTGACAGTTTGGGCATTAATATCTGCCTCTAACATACCCCCCACATAACCTCTAGAAACTTCCAAACACCCCCCTCCCCAATAAACACCCATGATACATAAGGACACAATCGGTTTGGATTGCATGGCTAGGCTTATTAAGGCCCTGTAGTAGTTAACCTAGTATATAACAATGACTCTATGAACTTATGAACCTATAAGCAAGTTAAACTTCAACTAACCCTTAAATGCAATAGCAAGATATCCACACTACCAGCAACATGGTTCTAGAATGAGATTATGGTATCTGGATAACTAACAAAGGGGGCTGGGGCTGGCATAATGGTTAAGGTGTTTACCTTACAGATGCAAGGTTTAGGGTTTATCACCTTTGGCCAGGCATGTAATAATTTACATATTGACTGCCTTGCATGAACCTAAGACAAAGGGTAAAGTGCTTGCTGTTCTTCCTGTAGAAGGATTCCTAGGTCCTCTGCTTTTAACAACTGCTCCCAAATAAAAGCAGGAGGGAATCCTTATGGTCTCTTCAGTTTGAGAGGGTGGAGTAAGTAACAAACTGTAGTCTTGGAGGCATATGCGGGAGTGTGCATGTTCTGCGATACCACTGTAAGCAACTCTGTATGAAGAGATCTGCATGTATAACACCCAAAAGACTTCAAGTCAAATGGACTTTACTCTAGATGATGACTCAAAAAATGTTTATTTACTTAGTTTTTGATCCTTCAACACCATTACCAAATTTGTCCACTTGTACCGGGGGGAGGGGCAGGCAGGCAGGTATCCTTCAGCTAGACAAGGGCCCTACAATCCATTTGTTTCTGTACAAGTTGCCTAATCAGCCCATAGTTTTCCCAGAGGGCAACAGACTGACTGTAGGGAGAAGTCCAGCTTCCAGGACTGAAAGATTAGCCTACCATACTCCTGTACTTTTGCCCTCTCAACAGCTCATTTGAGCTTTACTCAATATCATCTGCTGCAAGAAGTGTCTTTGACCACGGACTTCCTCAGACAGTGCACTTGAAAAGGGGCAGTGTGTGTGTAGCAGGGTCATTCTCCACGGACGTAAGAATCAGTGTTCCTTGTAGGTGACATCCAATGACATCCAAGCAGTTATCCAGAGCCATCACTCTCCCATCAACAAGGATAAAGGAGCTCACAGTGGATGTTCACTCTCATACTCACCAGCCCATTTTTTTTCTAACACCTGAACTACTAGTCGAACTGGAGTCATCAGAGCCTTTGCTAGGGCTTCATCCTTTTGTGCACAGAACAAGGGTGTAATTAAATTTCCTAGCAAAAATTCAGACTCTATAGTAAAGCTGGCTTTTAAAAAAGGTCTCAGAAAAAAGTATGCCTCAAAAAGCCCTGGCAGATTTTTGGTGAAGCTAGTGTTACACTACTTAATCCAAAAACAAGTTAGATATTGCTGCTAGATCAACTTCAAAAGAAAAGAACAGAACAGTTGTGCAAGTAAACTTACCTTACCAAAACAGTAGATGTTCAAATGATCCTTGTTGCACTAGCCTTAGCTATATGGGTTACGTCCTGCCTAGGATATAACAGCCATCTAGTTTCCAAGGTTTAAGAACACCATACACACACCCAGACCCTTGACAGCTCAAGCAGGGCTGGAGAAAAAAAATATATCATCAGACTGGGTACTAAACCCTTCAGGGGTTTTATGCAACTGAAAGAGAGAGACTAAACTCTCAAAGAGCTCAGTGCTAGGTAAGTAAAAATCAGTGTCCTCACCATGGCAGCAAAAAATCATACAAAAAAAGGGATGGAGAGAGCAGTTACTGCAGTAGTTAGCATTTGAACATAGTACAGCAGTGTAAGTAACCTGACCATAAACTGTACATGTTCATTATCTGATCACTGCTTCAGTAGCCTCGGCTATCGTAGTAGCCTACCATAACTATAAGGTTTGACAGGAGGAAGATGAGGATCTATGAGCATCTAGAGAATGGAGTTAGCAAAGCCTGCTCTACACCTGGAAAAGAAGTCTAATCTACAGTGCTTTGTAAGAGTATGTATAGAGGACCATGGTACTGCCTCAATAATGCTTCTAAAGTCTACTCCTTTCCAAAGGGCCACTGAAGAAACTCAGGCCCTAGTACAGTATGCCTTGACCCAGCCTGGAATTGACTTATTATGGTGAGAAAAACAAAAGGAAACAGTATGGGACAACCATTAAAAATTCTGTTCTGACACTAGTGGTTCTTATTTGTTATCTTTGTAAAAAAAATGACTAACTGGTCAAAATTTCTGAAGGCTTTAGTTCTGTCAAGATAGCATCAGACTTAAAAACAAATGTGAAAAAAGGTGTTACCTGAGGACATCCAGAGTAAAAAGAATGTATTGTCCCTCATTTTAGATTCTGGAAAAAAGACAAAGATGAATAGCCTGGCTCAAAGAAAACTTGGATACCACCTTGGGCATAATTGAAGGATTCAAATTTCAAGGAAATCCTACCTTTGAGAAAAAATTGGGTAACCCGCCATAACGGAGTACAACTTAGACATTCTTACAGAGGTCACAGCAAGCAGCAAAACTATTTTTCATGTTAAAAACCTCAAGTTAGCTTGATGAGCTGGTTCAAATGGAGCAAGAGTTAGTATTTTCAACACAAAATTAAGACTGCAAGGAGGATCCATCTGTTTTCCACAAAGCTTTGTATTTAACATCCTTCAAAAACATTTTTTATGCAAGACTGCATTGAAAGAAGGGGATCCATGGGCAAATATGATGAAATGGCTGACAAATGAACCTTGATGATGGAGTAAGACAAGCCAAAGGATGGTAACTCACACAAATAATTTAAAACCAAAGAAACACTAGCCTTGAGTTGGGTGTTGGTTTCTGTTGTGGCACCAACTAGAAAATCTTTTCTATTTGCTAAAGTAAGATTTTCTAGTAGCAGGTTTTCCTACCTCCTTTAATAACTGCTGCATATCCTTAGAAATAGGTGCCCAAAAGATATTAAGAGTCTATCATTCAGGTATTTGGATGCAATTGTTTGGGTATGGATGTATTAAACACCCCTTGTCCTGAGTGAGTAGGTCCAGTCCATAAGAAAGCTTCTGGTAACTGCCCTTGGCCATTTCCAAAAGAAGGGAGAACCACTGTTGTCTCAGACAGACAGGAGTCAATACAATAATCTTTGGAGAGTCCTTATGGACCCTCAGAATTATCCTGGATATCTGTGGAAAGGGTGAAAAAGCATGCAGCAACATTTTTTTTCCAGGAAAAGAAAAAGCATCCATATTCCACACCTTCTTACATGGAATCCTGGAATAGAATTTTGCCAACTGATTGTTGTTACTAAAGGCAAAAGGATCCATTTTAGGTCATTCTTGGAAGATGTCCTGATTGAGTTTGCATTTGTGAGGGTCTACCCTGGTTCCTGGTCCTGCTCAACTTGCCTGATACACAAACTTGCTCAGACATTATGCAAGATGCCTGCAGCGTGAAATTGTGATGGAAACCTATATCCCAAGCTACAATGTCTAGCATACAGAGAAGGTGAGATCTCATCCCCCCCTCCCCTTTTTTGTTTATGTACCACATCACTTTGATGTTATATGTAAACACTTAAAATGGTCCCTGGGACCATAAAGGATTGAGAGAGTTGAGAGTCTTTATAAGTGCCAACATCTCTTTTTACATCTGTTTCAATCAGTCTTTCCTGTTTCAAAGGCCCTGTACTTTTATCCCCAGAGACATCGCTCCCTAAGCAAAGTTTGAAGGGTCTGTTGTGACGGAGTATGCTGGAGCTAGCTGGGAAAATGGGAGACATGGATATCGATAGGAATTTTTTTTTTTTTTGTGAGATTAAATCTCTCTCAAACCCCCACACTGGAATGTGTAATGTAATAGGAAGTTGATGTTGTAACAATACAAATTTTAGGTACCATTGGATTTTAATAATGTGGAACCTTGCTAACGGACTCAAGAAAATCATAGAAGCCATGAGATCCAAACTCCTGAGATACTCCTTGCTGAGACCGTAGTCTGAGTGAAAAAAAATCTCCGGAATAGAGCCAAATACAGACCTGTTCTTTCCTGTGGAAGAAAAGCTCTTTGAACTTGGGTATCTAGCAGACACCCCAGGAAAACAATTGTGAGAAGTTACTGAACATGACTTTTGTACATTCTACAGCAACCCACTCTGTAAAGGAGATTCCTCACCCAGGTGAGAAATTCCTGACCCTTTGGAAAAAGGCTGCAAAAATAAAAAAGTCATCTAAATAAGGAACAATGTAAATACCCTGCAGTCTGCAACAGACTATCACAGAAGCTAGATACATTGTAAATATCCTTGGAGCAGTGGATAGACCAAATGTTAATGAAGAGAACCGACAGTGAGACAGACACAGAAAACTTTAAGAAACATCTGAAATCTGGCAATGCAGGAATGTGATGACATGCATCTTTTAAATCTAATATTACCAGAAAACTCAAATGGGAAAGGAGAGGTATCAAGTTGTGAAAGGGGTAACATTCTGAACTTGGGCACCATCACAAACAGGTTTAGAAAGTTAAGATCCAGAACTGGTCTCCATGAATCTTCTTTCTTTGGTACCAGAAACATTCCTAAGTAAAACCCTTCTCTTATTTCAGGAAGAGGGATCACTTCTATCATCCCATAAGACAGCACATACTGAAGTAGAAGATGGAAAAAAGGAGTTCAGTCTGGCGTATGAGGGGGGGCATCCCTTGAAAAGGGAGGTGCGACTTCCACTACCATCTGTCATTTTGTTGGATTACTTTCAAAACCTGTCTGAAACAATCTGTTGCCAAAGAGAGAAATGGAGGTTCAGACTTTCTGGACAGATTAATGGTTGCCAGGCTTGGAGGGGGGGGGGGGTCCTGTAGACAATCATTTAGATAGACTATTTTGTTCTGGGGGGGGGGGTCCACTCTTGTTTTTGTAACGTCCATGCCACTGTTTTTTAAATGTCTGCTTACCAGCAGCTTGCTGCATTTTTTTTATTTTGGTTTTAAAAAAGGTTATAGGGGTAACATGAAGCCCTTTGAAAATTCAGAGAAATTCCTTGAATCAGCTTACCTCTTGCAGCACGTGGTTCAAAAAATAAACTATCAGATTACAGGAGAATTCAAAATTTCAGCTTAAACACCCTCTGGAAGGTTTTGAGTATGCAACCAAGCAAACTTCCTCATGACAGTTCCAATGGCAGCAGCCCCAGAAGTGGCCATCAGAAGAAGCATACACATTTAAACAGTGGGTAACCATGTCAGACACAGAAGTAATTAGTTACACAAAAAAGTTTTTTTTCCTTTTGATAAGGAAACAAATGCCATAAACTTCACTGTGTTCTCAAAAGAGCAAGCATGAACTTTAACATATGAACTTGACAGTTGAGCATTGTAAAAGTAAGTGTTGCAGAATACATTGCCCCAAATCTATCAAAAGCCTCTCCCTCCTTGTAAGGAAAGTTATGGTATTAACCAGATGTTTAAGCAGCAATTGAGTTTACTAGAGCAATACCGGTCAACTCTGAGACAGGATTAATATACAAAAACATAAGACTGAGGAACTTTATACAATTTGCCTTCTCTCTTGAGGCAGCTGGCTGGCTGTTAGGTAAGTTACAGGCTGTGACAAAAAGCAACCTCCAATGCTGAAAGGATGGGAAGAATTGGAGTAGGTTCAGGAAAATCCAACTGTACTAATTCAAAATGCTTCTTACAAGACTGAGGAATGTCATTATCCTTCCAGTGAAACAATAGATTCACCGTGGAATCCTTCAAACGGATTTGCCAGATGCCAACAGGGTTGGGAGGGTGGCCTAATGGTTAAGGTGTTTGCCTTACAAACACAAGGTGCAGGGCTTAAGTCTCACAAGGGATAATTGGCTAAGCTTACAATGGCTCACAAGGGCAGTTAGCTTAGTACTAATCTATGAACATATGAAAACGGACTCTGTCCCTTCAATCATTTTGAAGAATTACTGGACTGGAAGTGTCAAAAGCTGGAACTAAACTCATAGCGAAGCTCAATATATCACTTCTGTCTAAAGTGACAGGAGAACATACATGTCTAAGTTTTTGCTTTTTTTAACAGGAAGTTCAATAGAGGCAGACTCATTTTTGCTGGAAAAAAAGGGTGCTAGGGATAGACTTGGCAAACAGGTATTCCCTGCCCCTTCACTAGGCCAGCAAGAGCGTCTCTCCTTTGGCCACCAAAGAATCATCCAACAGCCACAGAGAATATGTCTAACCTCCAGACCACAGTGGCTGTAGGGACTACCCCAGAGGGAGCCAAGGAAAAATGTTCTTCTTTTTGTGGCTGGAAGATGAATAACTAATGGAACTAGTAGGTTGTTCCATGGTTAAACCAAAAAAGATGCCCATTCCCCAGGAAAGCCTAGCAGCAGTAGTTAGTAAAATAGATAAGTAGTAAAAAAGTAACTTTTTTTCCATAAAAAAAATTACAAAAAAGCACTCTAAACACTTACTCTAGCCCTACAAGTAAAATAACACAACTTTTACTTGGAAAAAGTAGATTTAAAGGAGTTTGAATAACATTTTCCACAAAAGTAAAAAGTAATGTTCCTGTCTAAAAGTTACTAAACATCATGGGACAGTCAATAAAAAGTGTTTTCTAGCTTTAAAATACCTTTTTCACAGAAAACAGATTATAATTTTGCCCTTGGAGAATGGGCTCTCTGTAAAATTGTTGTGTTGTACTTATTTACTTTTAAGTACTAATATATATATATATATATATATATATATATATATATATATATATATATATATATATATATATATATATTTTTTTTTTATATATATATATATATATATATATATATATATATATATATATATATATATATATATATATATATATATATTTTGATGCAAAACAGTTCCTCTGCCTAATGATTCAAACGTGTTGGAGAAAGCATTTTACATCTGAAATAACACTTAAAATATCCAGACATTTACTTTATTTTTTGGTCCCTTACTCCTAAAATGTTTGGTTTGTTGCCAGTCATTGCAGATTGAAGTTACTAAATAACGGCATATATTTGAGTTTCAGACTATTATTTTCTTCAGAAAATTCATACCAACACAAATCCTTTTACTTAAGCAAGTTTGTAATTTTCTAAGTGCAGTAATCAACATCTGTTCTAATTTTTGAGCCTCTGTTCCCTCTTTATTCTAGGGTTTATCCAGATTTCTTTAGCTGAAAGGGTCAGAGACATGCACACCTGTTTACTGTCACTCTCACTCTCTCTCATGCACATCTCTGTTTTAGAAAATGTATGCTAACACAAATCCTAATAATCAAGTAAAGTATGTTCCTATTTTGAGCCTTTGTCCCCATTTTTTTAGGTTTATCCAGATATCTTGAGCCAAGAGAGCATACCTTTCAACTGTCCAGATTTTTGGCTCTTATGTTTGGTCCCAGCCTCATGTAGTTTGCTGGCAAATGACTGGGGATTGAAGTCATTAAATAAATTACAGGCATTGAAGTTTCAGACTTCATATTGTTCAGATCATACATGTTAATGGAAACCCTGTTATTCTAGCAACTGTCTAAGTTTATAAGAGCAATATTTAAAATCTGTCCTTAGTTTTGGTCATTTATCCCCATTATTTATTGCTCTTTAGGAAGCCACAGTGGTGCAGCGGTAACGTGGTTGCCTCACAGCAAGTGGGTCTCCCGTTCGATTCTCGGCGGGAGTGCCTTCTGTGTGGAGTTTGCATGTCCTCCCCGTGGTTGAGTGGCGTTCGAAAGACATGCATAGAATGGGTGTGCCAATCATTAGCGGACCGGAGTTCCGCTGTGGCAACCCCTAACCAGAAAAAGCCGAAAGAAGAACAACAAGAACAACATTTGTGGCTCTGTCCAGATTTCTTGTGCGGAGCTCTCTGTCTCTAGACACAGACAGACACGTGCAGAGAAAGAGAGAGAAACAGGCAGACATGTGCAGATGCAGACACAGACACGCAAAGAGGCACCCTCTTCTGCTTTCGTGCACACATTCACTCACATGCAGACATGTGCAGATGCAGACAGACACGCAAAGAGGCACTCTTCTGCTTTCATGCACACATTCACACACATGCAGACAGAAGCACACACTTTTTTCGGTTTCATTTATTATTATTTTACACTTGCTAAACAGCAAAATCACTTCTTAGCAAGTGTAAAATAATGACTTGGTTGATCTCACTGTTCACTCTCTCTCATACACACACGGTCTCTTCTGCTTTCATACACATACATTCTGCTTTCATGCACGCATTCACTCATGCAGACAGAAACAAAAACACAGTACACTTCTTTCTTAACAGTCAGGCACCCAACATAAAAAGTTTTTTATTCTTTCTGTGTGGCTCGGTACCGTTCTGCAGCCCAGTGGTTGGAGACTGCTACTCTAGATCAGCGAGGACTCTGAGACAATGGCATGCAGTTCTCAGTCTGACAAATACCTTACTTTCTGCACTGCACATTCTTTATAGCAAGTTTCAAAGCTCAGTGTAGAGGCATTCAGGGTTAGGTTACTCTTGTCTGTAGCTGAGGGACACACACACATTCTGTAGAAAATTCTGCAAAAGGGTCTTCAAAGACCTGCATCATTAGAAACAGTATCTGTTTACAGGAAGCAGGTGACACCACTGGACTAGTACAGCCCACCAAAGTTCTCTCATCCCAATCCTTGCAGTGAGAAAAGTTGCCTGTAACAACAATATGAATCCCAGAATGCAAGGTCTAACACAGCCATGGCAGACTGACAACTGGCTTGCCAGACAGAGGAAGTCAGACAACTGCTGGCTTGTCAAAAGGATCAGCACTCTACTAAGTATCCAAAGGGCATCCTATAAAGATCAAATGTACTGAGGGAGATGTCGGGGCCTTGTTAACATCAGTCTACAGAGGAGTTGAATTACATGAAAAATTCCCTTACTGATCCAGACTGAACCGCAAGGCATCATACGAAATAATTAGTCCAGGTATGAGAAAGCTTTGCCTGCTGATGAAGAAAAGCAGCCACCATTACCATAAACATAGTTAATATTCTGAGGAAAAGGACATGCCAAAGAAAGTAGTGGTGTATAAAAATGGACCCCCTCCCACTCTCAAACAAAAGAAACATCTCGGATACCTTACCAATTCCAATTATGCAGGTACAGAGTACATTTCTGATCACTTCAATATGGGAGAAGGTTGGACTGAAGCAAGACCATTCTTGTCTGGATAATTCTACTTATTCTGCAGGGATTTAGAATGTGTTTGATCTTCTGGTAACCAAGAAAAAAAAATGGAGTTTAATCCCTCTCACCTTAGTCTCTGAGGACCACTCAAATCATCACTTTTTGCTGCAATTCCTGCACAACAAGAAACGTTCCGATGTTTCTGACCTACGCATTAACAATAATGACTTTCCACATTGCTTGCTGAAGGCTCTGCAGAACATGGGTGTTGGTAGATGCCGATGAGTTTTTTTAAATAAATCTTTTTATTACATTTTTAAACAACAATCAAAAACAAAACTTATGAAAACATGAGTTTTCAATGTACAGCCAGAAAAGGATGGTCTTTGAGAGCAAAAAAAATATTTTTCTGTCTTGTTGGAAGGTGAATCCAAGACAAAATGTTTCCAAGCTGCTCAAAATAAACTCCTAAAGAAGTCCATCCTCCTAGGAGGAGAGGAGAACCCACCAACATAATCTGCTCAGGAAATCAGCAGGCTTTCTAAAATCTACAGAGTATGAGACCAGTGCTCCTTCTCCTGTACTCTTCCTGGAGATCTTGTAAGTAGGATTCTTGACAAAAATTAAGAGACATCAATTCCTCCTGAAAGTCTCGGATATGGGTCTTAGACTGTATGGATAGCTCCCCTAAACATTTTTTGGATCACAGCAATAGAGCCGTGCTTATGGTTCCACTTTGAGCCTTCACTTGTCCTCCTACTAGCACATCATCCCCAGAGTGGTATAACTTGGTGTGAAGGCTGCCAGCCTAGCCAGATAGAATTTTGCAGATTTATTTATTTATTTATTTATTTTACATTTGTTGACCGGGCTAGTCCAACTGGACACAATATCCGTTTTCAGTAGAGGCCCGGGGAGAAAAGCTCCATTACAGGTAAATACACAACAATTTATCATGTTAGGCATAATATTAGTCAAAATATAAGGTAGAAAAAAGTAAAAAATTTTTCAAATACAAAACAAATAGTCATAATAGGAAATAAACTTATACTATATACAACTATATTAGACTATATAAAAGATGTAACAGTAACACAGGATACAGACAGAACAAACTTAACTGGTAAAAAGCCCAATTCTTAGATAACTCTCAAAAAACTCCTGATAGTTTATAGAGGAGTTAAGTCAGGAGGGATAGGGTGGAAGAGCTGGGAGAGTGTGGACATTATTTTAGTCAGGATTAGCACATGGACATATCCATTTTGTTTTGAGATGTTCTTTAATGTGTTTTTTGAAAAGAGAGGTAGAGGTTAGATTAGTTATTCCTTGAGGGAGTTGATTCCAGATTTTCCCTATTGAGTTTGCAAGTAATGAATCACCAGCTTTATTATTTGATTTAGGTAGTGATACTAGTAGTCGATTTGCAGAACGGAGTGTGGCTAGGTTTCTATATGGTATAATCATTTTTGAAAGGCTGGGGGTAACCTCAGGGTAGTGAAGGGTCTTATGAATGATAAGTAGTTGTTGATAGAATAACTGGTTATTTAGCTCTAACCAATCTAGTTGTTTGAGATTAAGACAATGATGAGTTCTTAGGGGAGTAGCAGTAATGAATCTGGCTATACTATTGTAGCAGATGGAGAGTTTGGTAGTGTTACTTTTGGATAAGTTGGTATAGATGGGTGAGGCATAAAGAGGGTGGAGATCAGGTGTGTCTGTGCAATGGTCTTTCTAGTTTCAGGGGTAAGAAAAGGTTTAATTCTGTAGAGTGTCCCAATTTTTTTGTTGACATTTTTAACAGTGGTGTTAATGTGTTCATCATAATTGAGATGGTTATCGATAGTTACACCTAGCAGTCGTGTGGTCTTGTCAGGGTTAATACAGGTTGCATTATTTGAAGAGATAGTGAAGAGAGGAGTGGGAGATTTTTGGGTAGGAGTAAAGAGGAGAAGTTTAGTTTTTTTGGGGTTAAGTAGGAGGCAGTGTTGCAAAAACCAATTTTCCACATTTTGGAAGACTGTTTGGGTCAGGGACTGGAGGGAGGAAATATTTTTTTCAGTGCAGATTAGTGTTGAGTCATCAGCATATTGAATGCAGGTGGCTTGTGGTATATTCAGATATAGGTCGTTGATAAATA
Organism: Protopterus annectens; assembly: GCF_019279795.1. NCBI lineage: Eukaryota > Metazoa > Chordata > Ceratodontiformes > Protopteridae > Protopterus > Protopterus annectens. The sequence goes on from NC_056739.1 coordinate 968,840,304, forward strand.
AGGAAAAAAGAAGGGGACCTAGGATAGATCCTTGTGGAACACCAATATTTACTGGGAGTAGGGAAGATAGGTTGTTCTCCCAAAGGACTGCTTGTTGCCTGTTGTGGAGATAGCTCTTAAACCACTGTAAAGAGTGTGGGCTGAGAGAAAAAAGGTTTAGTTTGTCCAATAGTATATTGTGGTTAACCATATCAAAGGCTTTAGAAAGATCTATGAAAAGTGCTGAGGAGAAAGAATTATTGTTCCTATTTTTATTTATGGAGTCAGCGAAGGAAAGGAGGGCAGTTGTAGTACTGTGGAAAGGCCTAAATCCATGTTGACAGTTAGCTAGAAGTTTGTTTTGTAGAAGGTAGCTAAGCATTTGTTTGTGAATACATCTTTCCATTATCTTGGCTAATGGGGAAAGTAAGGCAATAGGGCGAAAATTTGAGAGTTCATTTGATGAGCCTCCTTTATGTAGGGGAATTATATGAGATATTTTCCATAAGGTGGGGATTGTTCCTTCAGTTATAGTCCTATTTATCAGTATAGATACCGGATATTGGATAGCTTTAGCAGCTATTTGTAGGTATTCAGATGGGAGTTGGTCTGCAGATGGGGTGCATGGTTTGAGTTTCTTAAGAAGCCTATAAATAAGGGATGTGGCCACGGGTTGGATTTGGAAGTCACTATATGAGGGAGAAGAGATGTTTGGTAAAGTTACAGATGGTATAGGTAATGAGTTAGCTAGGGATTTAATGGCTTCTGTAAAATAGTTGTTAAAGGCATCAGGGATCTGTGTAGCATTGTTGGGGTGAAAGCCTGTAGGAGTAGGAGTCGGTGAATGTCCAGGTTTAAGAAGTTTATTAATGCTTGCCCAGAATTTTTGAGGGGAATTTTGACTACCTTGTTGAAGGTGAAGATAATAATCCTTTTTATCTTTAACAGTATCTCTTTTGGTGGCATTCCTTAATTGTTTAAAAAGGAGATGATCTGATGGGCATCTACTGGCTCTCCATTTGGTCCAGATTTTATTTCTAAGGACCATTTTATCTTTTGTTTGCTTAGACAGCCATGGGGCAGGTTTGGTTCTTATTCTAGTAGTGTGATAAGGGGCATGATGGTCAAGGATTTGAAGAAAGTTTGTATTAAAGTAGGTTACTGCTTTATTAAGTTCAAGGTAAGTTAGTGGTGACCAGTTACATGCTTTCAATTCTGTAAGAAAGTTATCAAGGTTAAAACATTTTTTTGAGCGGGATGTTTTTAGTTTATGAGTATGTGGAATATTCACTTTTTGTCTTATGACATATGTAAGCATATGATCACTGATACAATCAGGAAGGGTTCCTGGGGTGTAGATGCTGGGGTGGCTATTAGTGAGTATCCAATCAAGAGTGGTTTCTTTTCTATTTTGTTTATGGGTTCTAGTAGGAGTTGTAATTAATTGTGAGAAACCATAGAGATTAATATGGTTCGTTGGGTTTTGGTTAGAGCAGGTTATCCAGTCAATGTTAAAGTCACCTAGTATTATGGTTTCCTGGGGTTGTTGGTTGGATGTTGAACTGAGTAAGTTTTCTAGGGTCTGAGTATTATTACCAGGGGGAAGATACATACAAATTAGATAAATAGCTTTGTTATTGTTGATCTGGAGTTTGGTGGATAAGGATTCAGCTTTAGGGTCTGATAGTGAAAGTTCATTATGGAGGGAGAGTTGGAGATTATTTTTGTAGAAGATGGCTATACCACCACCTTTCCTAGTTTTGCGGTCATTTCTGAGTATGTTGTAGCCAGGGGGGGTAATTTCCTGGTCCTGAGTGGAGGGTTTTAACCATGTTTCAGTAAGACATAATTCTGTTATTTGTAAATATGAATGTAAACTACAGGCTTGTTGTCTTAAATGTAAAGAAATACTGTTACATGTGGAACTGGAAATAAATGTGACAACAGTGCACTCTACTGACCAAAGTAAAGCATGTGGTGACTCTTTGAAGTAGACAGTGGTGCCGAAAAGTCTAGATGAAGAAATTCTTTCTATTGTTTTAACCAAGAGTTAAATTACTAGACTTAAACATGCAAATGTATTTTTATTGCTCTGTTTCCTGACCAGCTGCAAGATAACAAAAGGGAGATGTTAAGAATGTAAATGTAGTTTATTTGTAGCCTGGGAAGACCAGGAAAGTGTAAAAGAAATGATGTAATGTTTATCAGAACTGCAGTTTCAATTTAAACATCTTGACCATCCAACTCATCAGCACTCTGCCTGTTCTCTTATGTAAGTCACGTTAAACTTGTGTTTTCTTTTAGTGATAGCTAGAAAGATTAGACCAAGTGTTTGTCTGTGATGTCAGAACTATACTACTGAATTATTTTAAGTATTTCTGTGTGATCTCTGAACTGTCAAAAGTATTTAATTATTTATTATAAAATTTTTAAAACCTTTTAACTGTGGCTGGTTTGTGTAGAGATAATTTAAGCTCTAGAGTACATTGCATATTTGTAGAGTTTACTGTCCAAGTCACTCCAAATAAGTTTGACTGTTTAGTCACATCTACTAATTGGATAATAATATTGCACAGTAATAATTGGACACCCTTTTACAGGCCTTTGAGTAGCGGATAAATATTAGCTGGGTGGTGACAAGTGGTACTAACGTATAGTCTGGGTAATAGGGGCACAGCTGGAGAACCTGTGCCAGCCTTCCCCAGAAGTGTCTGTGTGGTTGTATAAATTCTTATCTCAAAGTGTGTGTGTCAGCTACTTGGGCAGGGACACGAAGCACTGGTTGGACAGAGAGGGTGCTGGAGATTTTAGCTTGCCCAGCTAGGCTTAGAACTGGACCCTATAGCTGTGCCAGTGGGGAGTCTTATTGGGGACCTGGAGAGCAAGGGAGCGACCAGCCCCAGACTGACTGTGATCTGTGTGTGCTCTTAAGGGAAATTGCACTTTACTGTGTGTATTTGTTATCCTTTCCTCATATATGAGACGCTCGCTCTGGTGTTAGTGGTGAAGATTGAGGCTCCTTGACTGCTGGGCCAGGGCACGGGCAGGCATCACACTTGGCACTATGAAGTCTTGGTGAGCCAAGGAAAGGTGAAATGGCTCTGACTGCACATGCTGGACTAAGAAGAGGCGAGCCTTAGACAAATAAGACCAATGCATGTTTGGTGGAGAGTAGCTGGATATGCAATGGCAAGACCCACATAGATTGAACTTGCAGTGGCATAAATCAATGAAAGTAAGACTTTTTTTTAAGTTTAGAAAAGTACAGTTTTGTACCTACCATAAATGTAGATGTTCGAAGATCCACATTGCTGCAGTCCTAACACTTGGGTAGTCCGCTGTCCCTCGGTCAGCCCGAATATCAGAGTATAAGGCTGACGTCGGTCAAGGCGCATTTGACTGACATCAGAACGTCAGGGTACAAATGCGCATGACCGACGTCATATCCTCAGTCTTTTCTTGCCCCAGATGTCAGAAGACCCTAAAAAGAAAGGTCAAAACCCATAGACAACAACCAAACAATCAACCAACCTAACACTAAAAATATGTACAATATAAACAACATATACAATATACCTCAGATTGAAAACCCAGCCCACACAACCGCCTCAAACTACAGAGGGGAAGGAGGGAGGGTAAATTGGACTGCAGCAATGTGGATCTTCGAACATCTACATTTATGGTAGGTACAAAACTGTACTATGTTCTTCATCTCACATTGCTGCAGTCCTAACACTTGGGTAGAATCCCAAAGCAGAGGTAAGGGAGGATGGCCAAACTATAATGAAGCAGGAGCTGCCAAAATGCCCTGCAAAACAGCAGTGGCAAAACCAGCCCTGGATTTAGAGTACAGTGGAAGGTGGTAATGCCTAGAGAAAGTATGCACTGAACTCCAAGTAGCTGCCTCCAAAATATCCTTAGTTGCCAACAACCTCAAAAAAGCTGTTGAAGTGGCAGTAGCCCTAGTGGAATGAGGCCTAATCCCAGCTGGAATCTCTTTGCCATGATGGGAATAACAGAAAGCAATGCAAAACCCAATCCACTTAGAAATAGTTTGTTTTGACACTGGCTTGCCCTGAGAACACAAAGCAAAAGAAACTAATAACTGCTGAGATTGCCTGAACCCTTTTGTTCTGTCCAAATAATATCGCAACTGCCTGTGTACATCTAAAGTGTGCAAAATCTTTTCCCCTTTATTTTGGGGATTTGCATAAAAAGTAGGCAAATGAATAGGTTTGGTTTAAAGCCACACTAGAAACCACTTTAGGCATAAAGGAAGGATTAGTACGTAAAGATACCCTATCCTTATGGAAAATTAAGAAAGGCTCAACTGCCATAAGGGCCTGCAATTCAGAAACCCTTCTTGCAGAGGTAATGGCCAACAAAAAAGCAGTCTTCCATGACAAATATTTCAACTCAGCAGTAGCTGCAGGCTCAAAAGGTTGTAGAGTGAGTTTCTCCAACACAAAATTGAGATCCCAAGCAGGAGTAGGAGCTCTTCGTGGGGGTCTTATATTCTTTGCCCCTCTAAGAAATTGCTTGAACAAAGGATGAGAAAACAATGGTGGGTCACAGTCGTAGTGAGCTGAGATTGCTGCAGCATGAATCTTAATAGAAGAGAAGGACAAACCTTTGTCCAATAACTCAGTTAGATATTGAAGAGCCACACTTAAATTAGGCTCAGAAACATCCAAATCCTTTGCTGCACTCCAAAACAAAAATCTCTTCCATTTATCTGCGTACACTTTCCTTGTACTAGGCCTTCTAGCTTCCAAAATCACATTCAAAACTTGTTGTGGAAGATGAGACCCTCTATGGTTCAAAACAGAATATGCCAGGCTGTTAGGTGAAGAGAGTGAAGTTTGACATTGAGCAAATGACTGTCCTCCTGGGACAACAGGTGTGGAATCAAAGGCAAAGGCCATGGAGGCTTCCGTACTAGACTTCTCAGTAATGGGTACCAGTGCTGTCGAGGCCAATCTGGAGCTATCAAAATCATCCTTGGCTTGTCCTGTCTGACCTTCAGAAGTACCTTTGGGAGGAGAGGCAGAGGTGGAAAGGCATACACATGAAGATTTTTCCAACTGAAAGAAAGAGCATCCACTTTCCAAGCTGTGGGATGAAACCTCTTCGTGCAAAACGTTGGCAGCTGGTGGTTTAGTGGAGAAGCGAACAGATCTATGTCTGGAGTTCCCCATGACACTGTCAATTTCTGAAATACATGAAGATCCAGTTTCCACTCGTGGGGATCCATGATTTGTCTGCTTAACACATCTGCTAAGGAGTTCTGTGCTCCCGGCAGAAACCTTGCCTGAAGATTTAGTTGTAAACTGAGAGCAGTCTCCCACAAAATCATTGCTTGCCCGCATAGAGGATAAGAATGTGTTCCCCCTTGCTTGTTGATGTACCACATGACAGTTGTGTTGTCTGTTAGAATCAACACCTGCCCTGGAAGAAATAAATCCTTGAAAGCTATTAATGCAAACTGGACTGCTAACATCTCCTTCAAGTTGATATGTAGATGCTGTAGTCTGACAGGCCACTTGTCATTTAGATGAGCTCTCCAAGCTTTGTCTGAGGCATCTGTCGTCAAAATCTGACTCGCCTCTGGCCGGGTCACAGAGAGTCCCTTGTTTAGGTGACATTCCTGAGCCCACCACAAAAATTCCTTTTGAATGCAAGGTATTATTTGAATGACAGTGTCCAGATCCTGGCAGTGCTGTGTCCATACATTTTTGAGATACCATTGCAGCTTCCTCATATGCAGTTTGGCATTGGGAAGCACCAGAATACAAGATGCCATGAACCCTAAGGCTTGAAGGACTGTCCTTGCAGTCAGCCCGGACTGAAGAGATAGTTGATGGAAGTAAAGTGAAAGATTCTTTTGTTTGTCCGGGGTTAAAAAGGCCATCTGGGATGCTGTATTCAGTCTTACACCCAGAAAGCACATGTCTTGAGAGGGTACTAGACTGGACTTTATTTCGTTCACAGAATACCCCAGGCATCTTAGCACTGCTATCACATAATCCAAATGATGAAGAAGCTCGTCCCTTCCTTGAGCCAGAATCAGGCAATTGTCCAAATAAGAATAGATTTGTATCCCTTTTAGCCTGAAGAAAGCTATCACTGGAGCCAGAACTTTCGTGAATACTCTGGGCGCAGTAGATAAACCAAAGGGCAATGCAGAGAACTGATAGTGAGAAGTCCCAGTCCGAAAACGCAGATACTTCCTGCAACTTTGTCTGATAGGAACATGGAGGTAAGCCTCCTTGAGATCCAAAGTTACCATCCAGTGATCCTTGCCCAGTAGAGGTAAAAGCTGTTGTAACGTCAACATTTTGAACTTGGGAATGTCCAGATAAGTGTTGAGGATAGATAAATCCAAAATTGGTCTCCACGTGTTCCCCTTTTTTGGTACTAGGAACAGGCGAGAATAAAATCCTAGGCCCCTTTCTGGCATAGGAACTGGCTGTGTGGCCCCTATTTGGAGTAACAGAGAAATTTGCTTGTGAGCCTCTATTCTTTGTTGAGGAGGAATGTCTGGCATGCCTTTGAAAGGAGGCAAGGTATGGAAATAAAACCTGTAACCGTGGTGTATGATATCCAATACCCATCTGTCTTGGGTAATTATACTCCAATTTTCTTTGAAAAGTGCCAACCTTCCTCCCAAAGGTGCTGCCAGGCGAGAAGGTTCTGGCAGCTGAAAAGGTAGGTCATTGGGTCTGTTTACGAAAGGACTGACCCCTGCCCTCACCAAGACTGTGCAGGAGAACTCCTGTTCTAGGGCTGGAAGAGCCCTGACCTCTGCCCCTGCCACGTCTAGATCTACCCCATAGACTGGGAATCATAAGAAGGATACGTCCACCCCTTAGTAGGCCAATTTCTACTAAACTTTGGAGGCTGAACCTGCAAAAAATCTTTAACAGTCTGCATAGACTTAGCCTTGTCTTCCATTTTCTTTAAAACTGCTTCAACAGGAGAACCAAACAAGACATCAGATTGTAAAGGAGCATCCAAAATCCTTGTTTTAACATGGTCAGATAAATTTTGATCCCTCAGCCAGGCATGCCTGCGAAGAACTGACCCAGTGGCAGCCACCCTAGACGAGGCCTGTACAGCATCAAAACCAGACTGCAAAGAATGCTTACCCACCTGTTCAGAAACATGCACTAAATCTTGTAACTCTTTACAATCAATACCTTCCGCCAGAGCATCAACCTTAGACTTCAATTGTGAAAGGAGATAATTCTGATATTTCAACATGTGAAACTGGCAATTCAAAGCTCTCATGGCAAGAGTGGAAGAAGTATAAACTTTCTTTCCCCATCTATCCAAGGCCCTGGCCTCTTTATCTGCAGGAACCGGATTCTTGACAACAGAAGCCTTAACACCCTTAGGCCCCTGGCTAACAGTTTCTGGGTCTGCCCTAGGACTAAGATACTTATGAGCTTCAGGCACCCTGTAATACCTATCTGGTTTAACAGGCGCAGGAGGCAAAGAATCAGGATTAAGAGAAGCCTCTGCAAACACATCTTCCACCACATTCAGAACAGGAGGTATAGCCAAAGGCCTATGCTGGGGTAAAAACAAAAATTCCCTAAGCCTTTTCCTGGAATCGGAGAAGTCCTGACCTTCCCATTTAAAATGCTTTCTCATGGAATGAAGAGTCTCTGAAAAAGAAAAATCCTCAGGAGGAGAAGCAGAAGGAGTAGAATCATCCACATCAGAATCAGAATACGGAGAATACTCCTGCAAGTCTTCAGCCGAAGACTCAGACACATCCAAAGCCTGCTCATAATCCCCCAACACTGGTTCCATCCTAGGCCTCTTATCAGGAGGGGGCATAGAGCCTCTAATTAAAGTAATTAAATCTTCTGCCATTTTAAGCATGTGCTTCTTGGGCACAGAACCTGAAGAACTAGGAGTGACACCCACAGAAGCTAAACTAGACCTGCCTCTAGGAGAAGCCTTGGGAACAGAAAGAGAGGGCCTAGACACCTTAGGAAGGGAGGGAGTACAGTTATCTGAGAAGCCCCTGCAGCCTGACCTGCCTCCTGGGAGGCCACATCCTGTAAAATCAAAGTTTCTCCCTGGGACTCCAGAGAGGCCTCCGTCGGAACCACCGGTTCCACTGACATCTCTAAAGAACCGGCGTCCGGTTCGGACGACTCCTCTAACCTAGGTTTGACTGCCTTGTCTTTGCGCTTCTTTGAGGAAGCCGGCCGGAGCATCCGACGGCATATTGTAATTGCACCGCTTCCCAAAGACTAACCTGGCACAATCCAACCTTCGCTTAATAGTGCGTTTATTGAACCTAGCACAAAAGCGACACCCAACAACGTCGTGCTCAGGTCCCAAACAAGGTATACACAAATTATGGTAATCCCTATGCGGTATCTGTTTCCCACAAGAAATACAGTTATTCACTTTTTCTGACATCCGGTAAACCACTGAGGCAAGGAAAAACCAAAATATTCCCCAACGGGGTACTTAACCAACTCTGACTTCGGTCTGAAACTCCGAATTCGAAAAATTTCAGAATGCCGAACGGCACTTGCAACACTGCTTCTGCATCGGACCATGCGGCAAAAAAGACTGAGGATATGACGTCGGTCATGCGCATTTGTACCCTGACGTTCTGATGTCAGTCAAATGCGCCTTGACCGACGTCAGCCTTATACTCTGATATTCGGGCCGACCGAGGGACAGCGGACTACCCAAGTGTTAGGACTGCAGCAATGTGAGATGAAGAACATCCTGTATTTGTGTAGGTAAATCCAAATTCCGCAAACCATGTAAGGGATTTATGTGACACTGAGGGCATCAGAGCAGCCTGTGTCACCTAAGTGAGCAGTACCAGAAAGGGATGTGACAACTAAGGTTTAGCCAAAGTACAGAAAAAGAAACTGTGTGAGCATATATCATATAAAATGACTGTATGAGCCTCGTACCCTGAAGCGAACATGACTTTAGCAAAAAGCCGGGAGACTGAAGACAATTAATGGAGAAAACAATAAGTTGGGAGTAAGCATTACCATACCCAGAGTGAAACACACCAGCAGAGAGTAAGCAGACACTGGCTGCTAGAATGGCAGAAAACCACTGGTAAGAGTGAGAATCAAGAGAGAGCTCTAGCGATGGAGTCAGGGAATGGTAGCCACACTCAAAACTGCATGGCCCTGGAAATAAAAGTAGCCATATCAGTACTGCCTGAAGTACAGGAGAACTCCGTTCTACTCTGAATAACAGAATGGCTGACCCTATGATCATCATGTCTACAATATATACATGGGAGGAGGGGAATTTAGAGTGGATGAGCTGATAAAAAGCTGCAGGTGGAGCATGACTTATCTTGGAAACAGGCTCCAATGAATGAGAAGAGAACCTAGGCCTTACAGAATCCTGTAATTATGATCGGTCATTTTCTCTTTTTGTGCTCCTTGGAATGCTGGTGAGAAAATTTGGGGTATTTAGAAGGATCCCTGGTTTTCAACTACTGGTCTGTGCTGGTCTTCACCCTCTAACAGAAAACCATTGTAAACCTGGCAATGTGTAATGTATGTTACACTATGTTCACAGAAATCAAGCCAGGAAAACAATCTACACAGGGGAAGATCAAAAGGAGAAAGGACTGCTGAGGTGGTCCATATGAGTGGTGCTGCAAATCTTGCAAGAATTTATTTCTATCGCAGTAGCAACCTGAAATGGTGTTAACAGCTCTGCAGGTTGCATTCTCACCACTGATGCTAGGAAAACCAAACCAGCTGCATCGATTCATGTACTAATTAACAGTTACACTGCAGTACAGCACTGGCACACGTGTAGAGGGTGTTCTACTTAGATGCTGTATTTCAGATAATACGTTAGACAATTCCACCCACCAAATTTGGTGTAACATAGATGGATGTAAAACATCTCATGGCACATTATGTAAATAGCATGGGCTTTTACTGAAATGGTTTACAAAACAAAAATAAAACTACATTTATGTAAAGATGCACAATTTCTACTATAGTATACCATTTCACACATCTCCTTTCAATCACATTTCTTTCCATAACATTAAAGTATCTTAATCATAGCTCTCAACCAATCAGGGGCCAGTCAAAACAAAATCGGGGGCAAATCCAGAAATAAATCGGGGACAATCAGGGACACTTTTAAAATATTATTACTATTAACTTGAGGAACTGACAGCATAAGAGAATGCGAAAGTCTGTAACTTTTATTAAGTGCAATTCATCCCCTTTTTCTCCAAATGTCACCAGTTTCAGGAGGGACTAGGAGGAACAGGTATACGAGTCAAAATCAGGGAGGGTTGAGAGGTATGATTAATATTTCTTTTAGATTCTGCTTATTGCTATATAGTAATGCCAAATGTCTTTCAGTCCAAATCATCCATACGATATATTTTACTTATTTTTTTACTTAGTTTGGTACTTTCAGCATAAAAATTATACGTATAAATTATTTTAATTTTACCTTCCATGTTCTTCCAATTCTTTCCACAGAGCTTTTACCTTTTCATGTGTTAACATACATAGTACACAATCTCACCTATTTCTGTACATTTTAAATTATGATAAAATGTAACATTTAAAAATAATTTGTCCTTTTAATGACATTTTTAATATTAAGCTGTCTCGCAATTCATTCCCCTACCGACTCTCTTCCATCTTACTACTTGCTCTACATAAATCATCAATTAAACTGCTCCATTCTTTTTATAGTTAACATTTTTGTACCACTTCACCATAGCTGTCTTTTGGCCCAGGTAAGATAGATTTTATGACTATTAAACTATAGCAATGATACAAAATAAATAAATATTGCCTACACGAAGCTTCTACCTTCTTTGAACCTTCCATTTGTCACAAATTTCACATAACTAATCTCTATCAGAAGCCCCAAGTCACTGTTTTCTTTTCTTATCAACTTAATTTTTATATTATAAAATTACACACGCACACATCGACATACAATCCAGAAATATGCACAGCACATGCCAGACTGTACCATTCTTAACTCAGCTTATTTTACTTACATGCTTTTGATTATTGTAACAGCCCAACAGGCTTTAGAGAAATTTTGCAGGTTCAATGTTTTTGGTTGTCTAGTCTTTATGAAAAATAATAGTAATAATATTTTAAAAGTGTCCCTGATTGTCCCCGATTGTGTTTTGACTGGTGATTCTGCCGATAGGGATGACTGCAATTAGGGATACAGACAACAGGCAGGGGGGGGGGGATAGAATTTATTGGAGAAAACTGGCAAAAGAACCAAGGTATTGGGAGCAAATGATTAGACAGTGAAAGACAACAGAATGGGAAGAGGCCAAGAACTTATTTGGAATGCAGGCTAGAGATTGCCTTCCCTATCAAGGATTGCTATCAGAGTATAGAAAAAGAAATATGAGGATCTTAAGTGAAAGACTAGCACTGATAGAGTTTTTAGTAGAATCTAGAACAGAACCCGCTCTTAAAAAAGGAATAATTAGTACAGCATATAAAATATTGCACTATAACTATAAGAATCAATCAGAGGGGGTTAGAAAGGATTGGGAAGAGAGATCGGATAAGCATTTCACAAAGGCACAATGGAGGATATATGTAGTATCCCAAATATGCAACAAAGTCTAGAAGATTTAGGATCTTTGCTTGGAAGTACAAATGTAGGAGGTATGACAGGAAAGAAAAGTAATTGGGAACATATTTTCTGGGAGTGTAATGAGTTGGCAGACTAAAGATTCTCTGCAGACTACTCTGTTGGAGATACTGGGCAAGCAAATTGATGTAATTACAGAAATTATTTTTTGAGCAATTATACAGAATTGGAATTGCCTAGACATAGTAAGGCCTTGCTTAGTCTAATTATGGTGGCTGACAAAAAAGCAGTTACTAGAAAATGGAAATCAAAGTCTAAACCAACTGTACTAGCAGTAGTGACTACAGTAACAGAGATAAAACAACTGGAATTGGAATCTTTAGAAAAGGGTTAGAGGAAATTATATAGAAAAAATGGGAATTGTGGGAACAATACATGCAGAGGAAGAATGAGGTTTAAAAGAAGGAAGGATGTGAATGAGCTAGGTAATGTAATGTTTGACTGACAATGTCTGGATAGGTTATAAGTGATATACAATGTTTGCAACTAAAATTGTGTCAGTATGGTTTGGGATGTATAATATTTGCAACTAAAATTATGTCAATATGGTTTGTTTTCAGTTGCATAAATGTATGATTGCCTATGTCATATGAGATCATTTTAATAAATACGTTTATTGTTTAAAAAAATACTCCGTCCTAGGCAATCATTGAAAAGAATGAGCCTAGGAAACAAGATTTTGGGGACACCATAGTATACTATTAGACCCAAACACAGTATATAACTCTATTCAATTAACTTAAAAGACAAAGCTGTAGAGTGGAAGAGTGTTAACTATCTCTGTATTATTTATCTATTTAGTAATGGTTAACTGGCTAGAATCCTACAGAGTTTAGGGCCCTTGTACATGAAAGACTTGGGAAGCCAATGACTCCAAAGGGATAGTACAAAGGTATGTCATGAATATAAACAAAGCTATAACAAAAGAACAACTATCAAATTCTTAGATATAAAAGAAGTAGCTAAACTCAATCAAACAACTACTTAGTTCACACTAATTTAGGTACATTATCTATAGTAGTTATAGCAAAAGTTGCATTTAAGCTGTAGGCATATACAGAGTAAGAAGGGGAAGTACAGATTAGGCAAGTTGTTTTTATACCATGCTCACATTTGGTTACTTTGAATAATAATAATGTCATTGGTAGTATCCCCTCCTCTGCCCTGAAAAAGAAATTATGGGAAGCATCTGGAGATGGGGTTGGGGGTTGGCAAATAGTTAAGGTGTTTGCCTTGCAGACACAAGGTAAATGATTTGATTCTCACCTTTGGGAAGCATAGCTAGGCTTAAAAAGGCCCTGGGGTCATTGGTCTAGTAAGTACCTATGCACTTATATGACAATCACTGCATGGGAAACTGCCACCTTATCTGATAAATACTGCCGGGGGTTTCACTGTTATCCATAACCACTGGATTTACTCAGCCCTTGCTTAACCTCTTCCTTGTCAGTGTTATTGTACTTGTGTGCAGTGTTTGAACAGAAGCCAAGAAAAGGCACTGTCACAGCTTCCTGGCTCTCCCCATTAATGAATGCAGGGGGAAAGACTTAAGTTTTGTGCCATATGGAGAACATACTGGAGCAGAAGATAGTGAAGTGAACAGTACTTTCCTTCAGTATGAGCCTATTCTGGAGAGCTCTTCGGTACTTTGACTTCAAGATATTCATCAGGAATTGTTTTAATGTATTCATGCTGTTTGGGATGTCTCAGGGCCATGCCCTGAAAATGCCATATTGCTGTGAGCTCTGCTAACCTGCCAAGCATTATCTGCTAGATATCAAGAGAAAATATAACATCGGGTACTGAACGCTTAATTGTGTACTCTGATTTGATAAGGGGAATAATACATGTAACAAAGCTCTTTCTATTGGCATATTATTTTGCATTTTGTACAATTCTAACTTTCTCGGTGACCAATATGGTATTAGTACATTCCTTTCAAATTTTTTAAAAAATACAACTGGTTCGCAATTGGAATGATCAAACTTCATAAAACAATGCATTATTTCAATACATTACTTATCTGAATATTCAAAAGTCTACCTTCCATCAAGTAGAAAAAAAAATTAAGTAGGAAAAAAAAAAAAAAAAAAAGGTAAAGCCAGTGCCTTGGCTCTCACAGGAGATGCAACCTTTATGCACCTTAATGATAATGCATGGTAGACCTTCTGTAACCAAAACAAGACTTCCATTACTCTGAACTACATGTATGGAGTTTGCATGCTATCCCTGTGTCTCTGTAGGGTTCCTCCCACCTTTGAAAAACATACTGAGCGTTTCCATCTCAAGCAGACTCAAGAATGGAGTTTTAGGCAGCAGCACAGACCTAGATGTGCCCTATAGGGTGAAGAGTTGTACAGACTAATCGCTTTGGGCATATACACTGGTGCAGAGCAGCCTCAAGATAGGAGAACATAGATCACAGACTGTACCCATGGCAGGTCTAGCCACTCTACAGTATAAAATATGGCTCTATGTGATTTGGTCATGGTGACTAATGTCACCAAAGGGGCAAGTATATTTACTGGTGATAAATGGGTTGAGGATCGGCCTTACACCAGGGACCAATGCCAACAGTGGAAGGGGTACATGTGCCTCTATTGGCCAGTGTCTCTCTGCCATAAAGCCCATCAACCCCCAGGACAATAACTTACTGGCCGGATGGTGTCCAGTTGACCAGTTTGGGTTACCTGTGAAAACTCTGTTGAGCAAAAGATGGATGTGAAACCAGACTGCCAAACGAGCTAAGAACTGCTACATTCAATGTAGGTTTGCTTACAGGATACAGCTTGGAAGTGGATGACATGATGGTAAGAAGGAGACTAGCCATCCTACGTATTCAGGAGACAAGATGGAAGGGAAGTGCAACAAAGCCACTTGGCTATGGATCCAGAAAATACTACTCAGGAGGAGAACAGGCTAGAAACTGTATGGGAACTGTGGTGAGGGAGAGGCCTCAAAAGACAGTGAGGAATCTCACCATAATTAGTGACAGACTCATGGGCATCAGACACTAGTGTAATGATAGGGCATTATTCATAATCTGAGCCTTTGCCCACAGCAGGGTTGTTAAAAGGAAAATACTGCATTCAGACAGCAGTTGCAGAGCCTGTTAGATAAATCAGGAAACCATGAATTGGTGTTAATGATGGGTAACCCAAATGTACAAATCAGGACAGACAGAATAGGAAACGAGGATTACCTGGGTCAACATGGGTAGGGCAACAGGAACAAAGGAGAAGCAAATGGCTTTATGGTGACCAACACATGGTTCAGCAAGACAAACAAACCATCATAAGATCATATACAAGAGTGTCTAACACAGAACTCAAGCAGGATTTCTCCTAGTAAGGAAAAAGCAGTGGGGGTAGAATCAGCAATTACAAAGAAATCCCCAGTGAAACAGTTAGTCCACAGCTTAAACCATTGGTCGCCACAATCAGCTGCAAGCAGTGGTCAGAGAAGGCTCCAAGGTCAACAGAGAGCATGTTAAAGAACAGTTTAATGAATTACTCAGGGCTCTAGCACCTCAAGAACTGTACATATGGGGAGCTGAAGAATGGCAACACTTCAAAACAGCAGATGTGAGGACTACAGAACAGATATGCAGCTGAGCCAGGTATGGAAATAAGGTACATAAAGAAAGCTGGGGATGGAATGCAGAAGTCAAGGAAGTCAACAAAAAGTTGGAAACAAATGACAGGACAGGCTGGGAAGGAATACTGATTGGCTAACAAAGAGTCAAGAGAGGGGTTACAAAGAAACTATGCCAGGTTGCAAGATAAAAAAAGATAGCAAAACACTCTTCATAAAAGGATGATAGCAACAACCTGCTCACCAGTCAACAGGACAACAAAGGCAGATGGAAGGCGTGCTTCCAGACACTGATGAAAGAAGAGGTGGAGCCAACCACAGAAGTAAAAAAACAGATAATTAAAAAACACATGTTCGCCATGATCAAAGTCATTTACAAGTATTTCAAGTTTAGCTCTTACGTTTCACAGTACTCGTAACTTCATCAGAACTGTTAAAACATCACTTCCTGCTCTTTAAATAATTGCTGCAACACAGTTTCCTAATTAATGATAAACAATGTTTTTACCTCTAATCTCTCTAAACAATATATGTATTTGTATACAGTTAGATATTACAAGTAATTCATAACATTCAGTTAGTTTAAAAATATGTAGTGGGGGTTGGCATAATGGTCAAGGTCTTAACCTTACAGACACAAGGTGTGGGGTTTGATTTTCAAATGGGATAACTGGCTAAACTTAAAATGGCCCACAAGGGCAGCTGGCCTATTACTAAACTATGTACATATGCTAATGGTAAAGTCAAAATCTAAAAATTAGGTACTTTATACAAACTAATAGAATTCTTAATAATCAAATTACAAATTAATTCGGCATCCTCTTACCATATTAAATATTTACACACTATGGTATAGTTTACAATCTATCCACTAAGGAAAATGAAGTCAGAGAAAGCAGCAGACTCAGATGACATCACAACAGATATGATACAGATGGTGGGTGAAACAGGTGAGAAATGGTTCAAGAGGGTGCTCATAGCAGTATGGAGAGAAAGGCATATCCAGATGACTTGGAGGATAAACACTGTAGTGCCAGTGTTCAAGAAAAAAGTGGGCATTCATAATTGTGGGCAGTACAGCAATATCAAACTTCTATCACATTACATGACATTTCTAGAGAGAGTGACTGAAACAAATATACAGATTAGTAGAGAGTAAGATGGGAAATGAGCAGTCGGGATTCAGATTAGAATACAGCAAAACTGACCTGACGTTTGCAGGGAGACAAACAGTGGAGAAGAAGCTAGAGATGAGGAAAGTCCAACTGGGCATTCCTAGACCTGGAGAAAGCATATGACAAGGTCCCAAGAAAGCTGATTTTAGCAGTCCTGCAGTGGTTCAAAAGCTCAAAACACTGGTAAAATTAGTGCAGGCTAAGTAAAAGGAGCCAATGACTCAAGCAAGAACAGTGTTCTGTCTCAATTCCTAGTGGGAGTGGGTGAGCATCAAGGCTAATCTCCAAGCCCATTTCGCTTCACACTGGTTATGGACTACATTAGCAAACAGTTCAGAGGGTACAGATCAAAAAAATTGCTATATGCGGATGATGTAACATTACAGGCAGACCCTGAGCAAGAACTTCAGCAAAGGATAGAGGTATGTAATGCAAAACTGAAGGCACATGGGATGAAATAAAAAAAAAAAAAAAGAGTACAGATAAGACAGTTGTAATGGCAACAAATGGGGGATCTAGAAAAGGTCAGCATTGAGACAGAAGGGAAAATAGCAGAATGGGTTAACAACTTGAAGTACATGGAGGAGTGGTTGAGGAGAAGGGAAGTCTGAATGAGGAAGTCAAAGCTAGAATAAGAGGAGCTGCAGCCACCTGACAGTGTCAGGGGTAGTGTATGACAAAAGAATGCCAAAGAAACTGAAAAGTAAGGTGTACAAAACAGTGATGTGACCAGTACTACTGTATGGCACAGAAATCTGGGCAGTAAGGGCAGAGCAGTTGAGGACACTAGAAATGATAGGTTCATAAGTGTTGATGGATATGAAGTGCCTGAGACAGGTGGTAGGATGCACACTGTGAGACAGATGAAGAAATAAGAGCAGAACCCAAAGTAGCTCCAATTGCAGAAGATGTCAAAGAGAACAGATTACGGTGGTTTGTGCAGATGTCCAGAAAAGCAGAAGATGACAACCTAGTAAAGAAGATCTGGGAGAGACCGGAATAAGGTAAGAGGAAACAAGAGCATCCAGCAATGAGGAAGATGGATTGTGCGACAGTCAGGCATGAGTGTCAAAAAAGGTAGGCACGTGGCACTGAATAAAGAGAGAGACAGCAACAGTTGACAACACCCGACCCCATGTAGAAAATGGGAAAAAGGGGGTCGATGATGATGATGATTACTCTTTATCCAGAAATAAGATTAAGTTCACCGGTTTCTCTGGCTGGAAAATTAACTAACCAACCCCCCCCCCATCTGTAATCCAAATGATGACTGAAAAAGAAAATACCAGAAAACTTCTTACTTCTGGGAAAAAGTCCCAGCTATGCTTGCTACCCAATCCAAGTGAACTTCAAACCACAGTGACTTTAGCAAGCATTAGCTAATGTAGACAGATTCCACCCATTTTGTTTCTTTTCCATCCAGCACTGATCATGAAATAACATGCCCTGATCATGAAATAACATGCCCTATGTTCACATTCTCATTTGTAAACTACTGCCTTTTTAACAAGAAACATCTTTACTGAATTATCACTTTTGATATAGGCAATCATACACATATAAAACAAAACAAAACATACTGACATTTTTAGTTGTAAAAAATTATATGCCATTTATAATCTTCTATACAAAAATTGTCAGTCAAACATTACATAGCTCATTCAATTCCTGCCTTCCCTTAAACCTCATTCCTCTTCCAGAACATTATTCTGCATGTATTGTTCCCACAAGTCCCATGTTTTTCTATGCAATTTGCTCCTACCCTTTTCTAAATATCTTAATTCCAGTCGTATCTTTGTTACTATATTCAATACGCCTAGTACAGTTGGTTTAGATTTTTTGATTTCTATTTTCTAGTAATTGCTCATCAGCCACCAGAATTAAAAACTCAAAGTCTTATTACATATAGGTAATTCTGATTCTGTATCACAGCTCAAAGAAATCATTTCCTCAGTTACACCGAAGTCCTCACTCAGTACTTCTGACAGAGTAGTCTACAGAGAATTTTTAAAGTCTGCCAACTCATTACACTACCAAAAATATGTTCCCAATTACCTTTTTCTTCCTCCATCACACTAACATTTGCAATCTACCTGAGGAAAATTCTTTGAAGTATTTTTGTGGTATAAAAACACTTATGCAAACACTTCCAAGCAAAGATCCTAAATCATCTAGCTTGTTGCATATTTGGGAGCCTGTATTTATCATGCAATATTTTATATGACCTAATTACTTGTAAACTACTGCCTTAGTACAGAAACTAATTATTAACTTAATTATTCTTCTCTATCCCAAAAGAAACTTCCAGAATGTTATCTTGGCTAGGGACAGTACTGCATATCCCATATCCATACTGATAAACCGCTCACTTTCTGAAAATTATGTGGAACATTCATCAAGATGTCACTCCTTATGAGATCACAGCCCTAGAACTATCCAGTTTGTAACACTATCTAAAGTTATTACACAAACTGTATGAAAAAAAAAACTTGACTGACCAAGTGCTCTTCCCTTATCCAATGTTATTTTTCTGTGGGTTAAAACACTAACAACGCCTTACATTTTGACTGATATGCTCAATAAAAATTGATAATTCCTTTACTCTTGGCTCCCCTATGCAGAGTTATTAAAGCAATCAATACTGTCAATCACACCCTCCTTATATCTTAATTAAAAGAATAGGACACTGACCACTAGCTTACCAAATGACTCAAGTCTTCTATTCATCCATGTTCAATATATACATTACATGAGAGTCATATCAGTTGACCATATTAATGCCAGAGTTTCCCATAATCACATTTCATGAATTCCATGGTATTTGCTTCACGCTCAGCATGTCTCATCCAATATGCAGATGAGACAACCCCAACGTAGTTTGCAAAATCCTTACAGGAAGTTATTAGTGGCATGCAGAAATGGGTAACAAATTCTGGTCTCCTCATAAAGGCAAAGCAAACTTACACAAGGTTTCTATACCCTTACAAAATCAACAGCTGAACTCATTAATGTCAGAGTTCTCCAAAGACCCGAACCAAACAAAAGTTATAGAGAATCCAATTATACACAACACCAACTTGGAGAAAATTAATGGAACAGACTGGTAGTCACAAAAAAACTAAATTTATTAAACACCAAGATTAAGTGCTTTCATCAGAGTATAACTAGGACTTCATCAGTATCAAACAATTAAGTCACACATTTATATACTAAATTACATAGATCACATGAGATTATGATTCAGTCCCTTAAAACTCTCTAATGAATCTAATTATATCAAGTATCTGACAACACATTAAGTAAATAAATGGTATATTTTATACAACCTTAATTTTAACATACTTGATATACAAATCAGGTTGTTTAATCCAGGGTGTACATGGGTATTAAGCTTAATCTGCCATATCAGCTCCTTTGCTTCTATAAGATCCATCCAATGTCCCCCTCTAGGGGGTCTTCTCCAAAGACCCAAATTCACGAACTCCATGGTATTTGCTTCACATCCAGCATGTCTCATCCTACATGCAGATGAGTCAATTCTGATGAAGTCTAAGCAATCCTTACAGGAAGCTATTGCAGGTCTGCAAACATCCTTTATAGGTTCACAGGTTGGTACTAGGCTATCGGCCCTAGGGCCTATACAAGCCTAGCCATAATTCCCTGTCTATTTCTTCCCACACTATTTACTTCTCTACTTACAAACATACTTAAATGGCTAGCAAATTCTGGTCTACTACTAAATGTAAGCAAAACTCACAAAGTTTCTACAGGCCTGCATGCATCCAACAATAACCAAAACAAACCCTGGACTCCTAAATTTAAACCAAATTAAGCCATGCAAACAAAACTAAGGCAAAGTTTTTCAGAACAGTCAAGCACACATCTACCAGTGAGCAACATTTTTTCCACATGGACTCTGGTACAGAGACAAGAGTAGTAGAAAATGTTAAATTATTTTAACTAGTAATGGATGATAAACTTCTAATCAACAAGCTGAAAAAGGTTGTTCAGAGACTGCCTTCCTTTACAAAATCAAGCCCTTCCTTACAGAGCATGCCAATGTTACCACTACTCTTGTCTTTCCAGTACTTTAGCAATACTGTCTGGTATTTGATGAGGATAACACAATTCTCAATATCTGATGAATTTATATGGAGATTTTTTTTTCTTAAACAGCTTGCTTCCTGGCCTCTTGGTAGGGCTATGTTAAGTTGTATTGTATTCTATTTATAAACTTCACGGAAGCCCTCAAGAACTTCTTGAGGTTTAGTAGTTAGGCCACTTTATGGAGGAAATATCACTGGATGTAAATAAGTAAATTAGTTATTTTTAGAGGGAATATTAGCCCACTCTGTATAGCTGTCCAACATTTTTGACTAAGGAATTTACTAGATGTTTGTAAAATTGTGAGGTTTTAGGGGTGCTACTAATTCTTTAGATTTACCACTGTCATTGTCTGCTGAAGTTCTTCAGCTAAAATTATTTTTCTAGAAACCTTCTTGAAGCACGACGCCTTAATATTAAGGGGAATCTCAAACCTTTGCTTTGCATGCTGCCCATCTAATAACAAAAAAAGAGACAGCTTTGTCTTGTTTGTTACTTAAGAGCGACTTCAAAATATAATGAATTGTATAATCTATATTAGGACCTTTTATAAGGTCTGGGTTTACTATTCATTTAGAATTTATACATTTTACTTTTGAATTTTATTTTTCAGCGGTGGTGGTGCTGCGGTAGTGTTGTCGCCTTACAGTAAGACGCTGTCCGGTTCGATTCTCGGCTAGAGCGTCTTCTGCATGGAGACATGTGTGAATGGGCGTACCTTCGTTGGCTGTTGTGCATCAGGGCTGGTAACTCGGCACGTAAAAATCAACTACCAATCATTAGCGGACCGGAGTTCCGCTGTGGCAACCCCTAACCGGGAAAAGCCGAAAGAAGACTACTACTACTTTTGAATTTTAACTTTAAAATGTTTTTAAGAGAGTATTGTGAAAAAGGCTATTGGTTCAGTTACAAATTCTGGGTCACATTTGTGCCATATTGCATATTGTAGACAAAAGATAGAAATAAATTCTACAACACTTTTTTGTGTGATGGGGAGAATGTCTTAACTTCCAACCTCAGGACACCTTTCTGTGGAAGAAGAAAAAAAATCAAATACAGTTATTTTTATTTTCATAAAAAATAATTTTCTTTTTGTTTGTTGGTTTATTATAGCATAGTTTTATCTTAAGTGGAACAAAACGTTATATTCCAATTCTCTCCAGTAATACAGTTATTTTTAAAATTTTGAAAGACTCTCAAAAAGTTGCCTTAGAAAAGCCTGTCACTCACCACACTGAAAACATACCAGTGCTGTAATTACAGGTCTACTTAATATATGCCTGGAGCACCTGAGCTCAATTCCGACAGGCTGGTGGGGCTAGTGGAGCTGATGTCATTGTGCGCATGATGTAGTCAGCTCAAAAGCGCGAAAAATAAAATTTCAAACAGCAAATGCTGGAAAAAAATCGGAAATGAAGCGGTGCCACTCGGGAATCGTGGCACCCCATAATTTGAACCCCAAAACTCGGTAAAAACAGAGCAACTCGGTACATTTGGGAGGGTAAGGGGTGGCCATGGGGTGCCTCCTCTCCTCCCCCTATGCCAATTGCTCGTGCTATGGGATAGATGGAGTCCAGTCAGACATGCAAAGAACAACATTATTTACATAATAATTTTTTATAAGCTACCTGGCTATTGATGGCAAGGTATGATGGCAGGGATTCTGGAGTTTTTTTCTTGGAGTTTTTAACTTTAACTAAATTTCTTTCTTAACTTTTTAGCTTTGAATACATCTCAATTATCTTGATGTTAATCATTATTATTATTATTTTTTAAGTCAAAACAGGAAGGGAATTTTTTTAGTACATTAGGAATTCTGGAATTGTTGTGTTGATTCTTGCTGTCTTTGACACAAGATTTTTTCCCAATAAGTTAGATTAGATTATTTTTTATTATGTGTTTTAGATTTTTTTTTAGTGTTTTATTATGTATATATGAGTTATTTTTTATGAAATGTTTAAATATATTGACATGCAAGTGACATATACATTTATTACTTATTAGTTATTATTGTTATACTAATAGCTTATAATAAATTGTTTTTACATTTTTTATTTATTTTTATATCCAGTAATAATGGGTGTTTCAAATGATGTTTTAATTGGTTAATTAATAATTAACAGGTGGGCCATGATATAAAATAAAGGAGGGCTACATTATATATTGAAACTGAATAGCCTGATGCACCATGCACCAAGCGTTCGTTTTACATTTGTTGTGGTCTATTAAGTTAATTTAGATACATTGTCTGCTGTTTGTACCTAACCCTACACTAAACTATGCACACACCACTAACTACCCACTTACCTTAACCCAAACCCTAACCCTAAGGTCTGTCACTATCGCACACTCACCTCACTCGCTCCCTAACCCTAACTCACTTAAATCCACCTTAACCCTCATGTCCACTCAAATCGCACATACACCTAACCCGAGCCCTAACCCTAACTCACCTAAATCACCCTAACACTCACATCCACACAATCGCACACTTACCTGAATCCGACCGGTAACTTTCCGCCATAACACTGAAAATACCGAAGCAACAGAAACGGACAACCGAATTCTTTCCCTAGGAAAAAATTTGAGTTTCTGCTGCTTCAATATTTTGCAGTTTCGCGAAAATAAGTTCGATCAATCAGCGTTCACTTTTTTAAGCGTTTGAGGATATAATATAGACCCTATTAATAGAAGTGCTAATCGAATAAAAGAATTAAGACATAACAAAGCTAAACCATATTTTTCAGAAACTGTAGAACATATAAATGATAGGAGTACAAATACCTTTGGGGCCAAGGATCTAAGGCCATGTTTTGATTATTCAAGGAATATCAGAGAATATACCAGTATTATAAATAAATATTGGAATATTCTAATTGTAGATGAACAAATCAATACATTTTTGAGTTCAACACCACAATTCACATTTAGAAAGAATTTATCCTTGAAAAGAAGATTATGTACTAGTAGAGCAATAAAAGCTCCACAGTCAATAACAGGAACAGTGCCATGTAAGCGATGCACTTGGTGTAGTTATATAACAGAGAAGGAATTTAAACATCCAGACATAGGTAAAGTATTTTAAGAGTTAGAGCCGACTGTAATACGAAGCATGTAGTATATTTGGCTAATTGCCAAATATGTAATAAATTCTATGTGGGTAAAGCAAATAGGCCCCTTAAAGATAGAATAAGAAAACATATATACCATATTAGGAAGGGGAATATTTCCAATGCCTTGGCAAAGCATGTAAAAGAAACCAATACTCAGCACAATTTTTAATTTACAGTATTAGGTATTATTAATGAAAATAAGAGAAAGGGAGATATTAGAAATAAAACAAACTATGGAAGTAGAATGGATAATGGATAGTAAGGCTCAGGGCAAATGCAGGACATGGCCTTAATGATGTTATTCCATTGAGACCAGTTTTAAAGAACAGACCATTACGTAGATAGTCTATATCTTAGCTTTTTAGTATTTTTATAGGCTTATTATGTTTTTATAATTATCATGGTATGCATTAGAATCTGGTATTCTTGTAGAAATTAGATGAAGTATTTTTATATATTTTTATATGTGTTCATGTAATGTATTAGAAGGGAATGAATGAGGTTTGGGAGGGTGGCCTAATGGTTATGGTGTTTACCTTACAAACACAAGGTGCAGGGTTTGAGTCTCACAAGGGATAATTGGCTAGGCTTAAAATGGCTCGCAAGGGCAGTTAGCTTAGTACTAACCTATGAACCTATAAGTAATATGGCTTTAAGAACCAATTAAGCTGAATATTTTTGGATATAAAATGGGTGTGTTTACCAGGATAATTCATGCACCTGAAGAAGCCAAATGGTAAAAGCGCTTGTGTGAGTTCCTTACTATTAAAGCAGTTTGTTTTTAAAGAAGCTGGAGTCTGGTCTTTGCCTAGTGACTTTCTGTATATTTTTCTTTGGATATTTGGCGAAGACACCTGGTTGCTGTTGGGTTGTTTGTTCGTTACTCTCCATGCTGCTTCCTTTTCTGTAAGTACTTTATAAGTAGCCAGTCTATTACTGTAGACAGTGTCCTGTGACAAGACTCCTCATAACTTTTAATAATGTAACAAGAAATTTTCCATATAGGAGGCAAGAAGCCCATTTTATTGACCTAATCAATTAAACTACAGTCAGTTAATAGTTAAGCATATTAAGAAATGCAATTCAACACTCGCATGGACTGACCTGTCACGTCAGTCCAGACATGTTTCTAAATTATTACTTTTTCAAAATGTGCCGGTTTAGCAGGTACTACTCCGAAACAGGAGGGATACTGTGGGTATGACACATGTATCCAATGTATTGCTTCTCTGACATGTACATCCTTCGTGTTATACACATTT
>NC_056739.1:968872694-968925194 GCF_019279795.1 Protopterus annectens
GTCTCTGTAGAATAATCTAAAAAGTAAATGAGCTGTGGTTTTAACAAGCTTATATGTTACATTAAATTACGGTCAAAAACTTTAGTTGTTACGGCTTTCCAAGATGGGTGAACATTTTTCTTTTTTCAAACTGGGAGAGCAGAAGTTAAGCTTTTGATAAAGAAACTGAAAGACAAGGGCCAGGAAATGTGGTCACTCAGTAAATTCAGTTACTTGCCATTAAGTACACTACCTAGATGCCACCAAAGAAGAAGCTACGACAGCTTGAAAGAAAATCAACTAGAAAATCCTGACTGGGAAGAATCTGGCAGCTGTTCAGCCAAAAGTAGTTCAAGCTTCACATTTGGTGCAAGACATAGCTTCCAGTAACCTAGAGGGAAAATAAATAAAATGTGCCAAGAGGTGATTAAAATAAATGAAACAATGAATAAGTATATAAAGTCTAATACCAAACAGCTGAAACAATGAATAAGTATATAAAGTCTAATACCAAACAGCTGAAAAATGGAAGACGCTTTAAAGAGATACTCAGAAGAGTTGATAAAACTGCAAAAATCAGAGGTCGAAATGAAGAAAAGGCTGGCTGAGTACAAGCTGGAATCTGGAGTTGGCAGACGGATAGGAACATGAAGACGACCAGTAACACAAACTAATGAATAAATGCGAGACTGAAAAGCATCAACTGCATTTGTGACAGGGTGTACAAAAAAGTAGAAATAGTGAACTTTTGTTGACTTTGTTAAACTTGTGGGGAGCTTAAAAGCATCTGCCTCACTTCATGTCATTAGTGCCGCTACTTATCTCCTCTCCACATACCTTTATGGCACTCCCATCCTTAATAACTTTTAGGCATCACAAAAAATCAAACCTGAACAATACTACAACAAAGCTGCTAAATTTGCAGCAAATACCTCTTTTGGAACTCAGCACTAAAAAGCCTAAACTGGTTAGAACTACCCCAGCAACTAACATATACATAGCTTCTTACCACCTATAAAATTATCCAACATCCATCTGCTTGTCTAGCATTAAATAAAATTCTACACAACTATGTTCCCAGTTGATCATTATGATCCCATGACCAAAAACTCCAGTCTGACAACAAACCCATCAAATCTACTGGGCACTGTCTGTACTTCTACCACGTTGCTAGGGCAAGAAACTTCTTACCTGTATCCATCAGGTCAATACTCTCCCTTTCATCCTTCAAAACCATTCTGAAAGACTTTCTAGACAAAAGCTGTCTCTGTTCTTTTTCAGCACTAGAATAAACTATAATCACTAGATATGAACACAACTATTCATACTTTACACCTCCTTATTCTCCCTTTTTCCACTTACTTTCACACTTTATTACAATTTCCCTTCCCTGGCTTTCTCCCCAAGTATACCATATGCCTGTGTTTTCTCACTTCATATTGCAATTCCAATTTGCATTATACTAACTTACCTTTAATTTCTTTACAAACTTGCTAAAGTTTCTCTAAATGTTAAAACATGGTCATAAAACATCTATGTATTCGTAGTCAATGTTTTCATATTATATCTAATTTGATATAATGTAGTTTTTTTTGTATTATTTTTAAAGATTGTAACACGTTTGTTTTTAAAATGTTTTGCAATACTTCACAGCTTTTCTACCTGCACCCCCACTGAAAATGGGCTTGTACCCAGTCACTTTCCTTGTAATCAAATGTCAATAAATAAAATAAATAATAAATTAATAATGTTTAGAAGGACACAGAATGTAGGAGAAGAGGAAGGAAAAAAGTGAACTGTAATTCAAACAATTTCTGCTTTTAACAGCATTGCTATATCCTCTTTTTGAGCTTCCTCTCCAGAAATAGAACCATCTATTTGTAGTGACGATTATCTGATGAAGTCTATGAAAAAAGACGAAAACGCTGTGGTTTATATGTAACGCGTTAATGAATTTTACACTGGTTTGGCTTGTGTTTTTACATTTTGGAAAATAACCTCAGCTGTGGAATATACTTTCGTCTCTCATTTTGCACCTTAAAGGATTTATTGGTTGGTTATTGGTGCATTTTCCACTTTTCATTGTTTTTTGTGACTGTGGGATGGAGGAGAGATGGATACGCTACCTACAACCGAAGTTAGGGGGTCGGACGAAACAGGTCAATCTCGCAAGCTTATTGGACAATTAACTGAATTGATTGACCTGTTGACTCCCCTTAGCCAATCGCTAGTCTCAATTTACAGGAATTTGGCTCAGCGTCAAGTACCAGGAACTGTAGATTCTATAAGGCAGGGTGAATATTTGAGGGAGCTTATGGGCATTTTTCAGGACGTCGGCGAACCCAACGAGTTTCATAGTCCTACATTTGATCCAGCAAACACTCCTACAGTGCTTCAAAATGGAGCTAAAGAGACCAGGGACAAAAATCCTAGAAAAGGAAACACAAAAACGGATGCTAGAGCCATTCCACCAGGTACTGTTCATTCTTATGTTTCCAGAGAAACTAAGGAATGGCTGCAAGTTAAATATTCTTTTAGAACTAAGACTAATTCAGTTAAATAAAATGGGGCTGGTGTTTCTTACTGGACCAAATTGGACAATTTGTATAAAAAATGTACAAATATCGAACATATGTTATAGAGAATGAATATTTAAATTAATGTATACTAAGGGATGTAGTCCCTAAAGGACTCAGAGTATGTAAACATCCTAACAATGTGCAATGTGATTCTGAGTTCTATAATGAGCTTACAGAACTTTTTAACAAATGTGGTTTGGATATGTTAAAATGAATGATAAGAGAAAATAAAAGGTGTCAAGAATTGTTACAAAAAGAAATAGACCAATACATTAAGATGGATTTAATATTTAGCACTGAGGAGGAGAAGGCTAGATATTTTGGTTTAAGAGAGGAAATTGATAAAAAGTGTGATGAATTGGTTTATAGGAAAATTAATAAACTGGAAAGGGACATGAGGGAATGCAACAACAAAACTAGTTATCCCAAACCTTCATACAAACATACTAGAATAAATGGACATAATTTTGATATGGCCCCTGAGGAAAATGAAGGACATGGTACTATGAGTTATGAAGATGGTCAGGAATAGGATATAGAATACCCCCCTTTACGTAGATCAGAGAGACTGATTAACAAACAGGGTCCACAGGGCACAAATTTTCAGATGAGAGGGGGGAGAAGGGGGAGGTGGAGATATTAAATTACCATCATTCAACCCACCCCCCACTAGTGAAAGTGAACATAGAATTTTGATTTAAGGAAATAAGAACATATATAATAATTTTTCTATTTATAAATTTTAGTAACACAGTAATAAAAAAGGAACATTTCATGTTACTTTCTAAAGGTTTCAAGTTCATCCCATATAAAAAGGGTGACATATCCAGGAGTCTATTAGATATTAAAATGTTTTTGAGAAAGGTGAATTTAAATATTCTATTACCGAAAAATCATGACGGGGGTATGGAGAAATTTAAACATAAAAGTACCTTTAACCCCCCCCTTATACCCACAACTGAAAAATCTAGAAAAGGTGTTGGAATTGCAAATTAGGAAAGAACAGAACAAAATGTGGGGCAAGGGGAATTTAAGGTAGAAAAGGAACTATTGTACGAGTTGAAAGGAGACAGGAATCTTAGGGTCATGAAACCAGACAAAGGGGGTGGAGTGGTGTTTATGGATAATATAACATATGAAAGTAAGATGCATTCTATATTATGGGACGATTCAAGATACACGAACGTTTCCCTAAATGAGATTAATATTGCATATAGTAAAACAGATTACAGTTTAAAAGAACTGTTATATGAGGAATTGATAGACCACAACACTTACTCTATCTGAAAGTAGATAAACCCAAAACACTTGGTATACCTAAGATCCATAAATGTGAAACGGATCCCCCGCTTAGACCAATAGTTTCAGCGGAAGGGTCTAAAACTTGTGGTATGGCTAAATATCTTGATCTAAAATTAAAAAGTCTTTGGCTCAACAATAATACAGTATTAAGGGACTGCTGGGATTTATTAAGAGAAGTTTCAGATGAATTATACCATGACAATCTTTTATTTGTAGCAGTTGATATAATTGATCTTTTTTCATCCATATCCTATAAAGAAGGGATGGAATTGTTGGAAGAAGTTGTATATGAAGACAGGGCATTAACACAAAATGAAAAACTAGTTTGCATATGGTTGATGGATTTGATTCTAAAAAACAATTTTATATATTTCAATGGTGAATTTTACAAACAAACGCAGGGAGTAGCAATGGGAGCAGCCTGTGCTCCCACCTACGCCAATTTAGTTTTAATTAAATGGAAGGAAAAATATATTTTTAACACAAAGTATAAAGATTGTTGGATACTATATCGTAAGTTTCTTGATGACAGTGATTTTCTGGACTGGAGGTGAAGAGAGATTGAAAGAATTCATGAGTTATATTAATAATACAACTAAATTTTTAAAGTTTACGCAAAATATTTCTGAACATAAAACGGTCTACTTAGACATTGAAATATACAAAGAAGGCCCACATTTTGAAAGTAAAAACATACAGAAAACCGACTTTTTGTAATTCCTTCCTCCATTACGAAAGTGCACATCCCACATATTGTAAGAATAATATTGTTAAGGGACAATTTGAGAGTGGCAGAATGACAAGTGCAGAAAGTGAATTTTTTAAAGAACGTGAGCTACTTCAAAATATGTTTTTGGAGAGAGGGTAACCTTTGAATTTTGTAACCATGTTTAGAGAAGAAGTGGTTAAAAGGAAGGTTAACTAAATTTAGACTTATTATGAATAATGGCATCAACTTGGATAAAAGTAACAGAAAAACAAGGGGAAATTTTGAACAAGCCTTTATACTAGAATATAATGGTGTAAATAATTATGTTAAAAGGATATTTTTGAGAGAATGGCAAAGATTTGTGTCTATTTCTGACATAGAAAATAGTTCTAGTAGTATTAAGGGTATTTTAGAGAATAAACATGGTATGGTGACCAACAAGGGTAGACAGGGTACCTATAAATGTGGTAGATGTAACCAATCTCCCTATATTCTTAATGTAGAGAGGTATTACTTAGAGAGTAGGAATATGTGGATTTGCAGTGCAGAATTTTATAATTGTGAAACTAAGGGGATAATATATTTGGCTCTTTGTAAAAAATGTGGATCTTTTTATGTGGGTAAGTTGGAGAGGAAGCTCAAAAAGAGGATATATTAACATACTTATGAAATATTAGTAAGGAAAGAAACCAATGCCCTATTTAAGCATAGTGAAGAATGTAAAGATGCCACATATGGATTTATGGTTTTAGAACAAGTCAAAGTTAACATTAGGGGTGGTCCTTGGGAAGACATGATTGAATTTAGAGAGTTATGGTGGCAAATAACTCTCCAAGTGGACCAACCCCCAGGTTTAAATGAATTAATCACCATAAAACCTTTATTAAAATTAAGGGCAGCTAAGCTTTAAGGTTAGAGAAATAATTTTCAAAGTGGCTACTAGATAGCATTAATTCATAAGGATTGGTATGTCATTAGATTTATAATGAATGAAAACAGTATATCAAATACATAAGCAGGCAGAAATATTAAGTTTTTAAGGTTTTTTAAAGAATTTTTAAACTTCACACACTGAATTGTATTATTGAAAATACTGCTTATTTTATTGTTTAAATGAATCAGGATATATACATGAGAAGAAGTCCCTTTTACCAGTATTTCTATGCAAGTGTTTCTTTAAAATTTTAATTAACATAACGAGCATTCATTTACTTAAATGGTTTTCTATAAATATGGTTCTATTTGTAATGATGATTATCTGATGAAGTCTATGAAAAAAGATGAAAACGCTGTAGTTTATATGTAACGCGTTAATGAATTTTAGGCTGGTTTGGCTTGTGTTTTTACATTTTGGAAAATAAACTCGGTTGTGGAATGTACTTTCGTCTCTCATTTTGCACCTTAAAAGGATTTATTGGTTGGTTATTAGTGCATTTTCCACTTTTCGTTGTTTTTAGTGCTACAGGAGATACAATTGAAAAAAACTGAGCTTCTAAATTTGATAAAGAAAGAAAGAATTTCAGGATGTATATTTAGCAGAATATCAGGGACAAAGGAAATAGAAGTACTTATATTAACTGCTACAGGGCCACCAATGGTGATAAAGAAAAATAATAATGGCAGATTTGTAACAGTAAGGGCTACTGACAAGGGATGGGGATGACACTGACATGTACTTATAATCCACCTAAAACTGCTATCATGAAGCTTAAATTTTTCGGAGAAGTAATCTGCTTTCACCAGGAAATATTACTTGTAGTTGGGGATTGGAATTTGATTTGCAACAACAAGGATGAATCTGGGGGGACTAGAAGGGAAAATATAACAAAAGGGAGTAGATTTCTGAAGAACATTATGAAAACATTTGATATGGAAGACATGAATTCAGTAAAAGGAACTCAAGAGGATTTACATATTATTCCCCCAAAGTACAATAACTGGGCTATACTAAACAGAAATATTTCACAGGAACATGTGCATTTAATTGAGAGCTTTGACATGCATCCAATACTAATTTCAGATGATGTGCCAATAACTACCAAGACAAAAATGCAAGGTAATGAAATAAAAATGATACATTGGTGCTTCCCCAACTACCTTTTAAAAAGAAAGGGATTTAAGGAATGGATATTGGAAATTATTCAGAAATGAAGAAAGTCCTCCAGAAGTTAAAGTTAGTAACAGAGTTAAAGTGAAAATGGAGTTTAAAGATAGGTTAGAAATAAAATAGAGATAAATCTGGTTAAGAAGCAGCAAAAATCACTTAGAGGAGTTGACAAAGGTTAAAAGTATTACAGAATAAGGGGAATCTCACAGCCCAAGAAGAGGTGTAATTGCAAAGTACTAAAGAGAAAATAAGGGAGTACCTGGATAATATGCACGAGTTTAGAAAGCTTGCTGTTAAACCAACTGTTTTTTTTTTTTTTTTTTTATAATAACTCTACAGCAGAAAAACTTTTGGCACAACTGAGGCAATAGGAATTAGAAAGGATTGCTGCCAAAAAGGGGCCTATAACAAGTAATATAACCAGAGATCCTGTAGAGTCATTAGAGATATTGCCAAATTTTATGAAATTTGTATAAAGCAGAGAAGTGGGGAAAATCAAGAAAAAACACAAATGTAAATCTTTATGGAAGACTTAAATATAGCAAGGTTAAAGGTATATGAGGCTCAACAATTACTAGTTAAGATAGGAAGACATGAGATAAAAATGGTGATGCATAACCAATCTGCAGGAAAGTCTCCAGGAACAGATGGTATTCTGGTGGAAGTTTGGAAGCTAGGAGAGATAGAGTTTGGAAGCTAGGAGGGATAAAATGTAAAAGATCTGGAAGGTTTTGTTTAACAGTATTTTAAAAGGAAAGGAGGCACCAACATTCTGGAAAAAAGCTGTGGTGGCTGTAATACCTAAATACAGTAAAGGTCCATCAACTCCAGCTTCATCTAGGCCCATTTCAATTTTAAACCATGATTATGAAGTGTTTATGTCTATAATGGCTAAAAGAATGGCATAAGCGATACCAAAACGGATAGATATGGATCAGTGCGATATTGTGGAGGGAAGGCAAACATTTGACAACATTAGTAGAGCAGTGATGACCCAGAGAGGAGAAGAATATAAGAAAATACCACTGCTGTTGTTGTTGGGGTCTTGATGCACAGAAGGCATTCAACAGAGTAAGCTGGGATTTTATGATTAGAACAGTGGAAGCATTTGCATTCCCTCATAAAATAACAAATGTTAATTTAGAGAATATACAAGGGATCATAGGCAAATACTAAAAAGGGAGGTTTCCTTTCTGGTAAGGTGTGTGTGAACAAAGGAATCAAAATAAGGTTGTCTTCTTTTCTCTTTGTTATTTGCATTATATTTAGAGTCACTGACAAAATAAGGGTCCCAGAAATTCAAGGCTATAATTGGTATGGTAGTCAAGAAATGTTAGCTTTATTTTCAGACAATATTAATTTGTACCTGATAAAACAGAAAAAGGAATCTCAATGTTGTGGTACATTCTGAGACAGTTTCAAGTTTTTTTAGGTATATAAAATCAATTATGATAAAACAATGTTGTAACTGTAAACTATACTCATAAATGAACTGGATCATCAATACTCATACTTATGGAGACTTTATAAAATAAAGTAGATCCCTTATATATCAACTACTCCCCCTACAGGTTGTTTCACTTAAAAATTTTACTTCAACTCTCTAACAGGTCCAACATCTTCCTTTTCCTAGTCCCTTACTCACTCCATCCCAATCTTACTTCCCGACCTTAGGCCATGGCTTTTGCAACCCTCTCTATTTTCCTCTTGCATCCGTTACTTCTTCTCACACCGTGTGCTACTCCATTACCACCTGTCCATAGAGATCCCACTAATCCCCATACTAACTGCTTCTCACCTCTGCAGTACTCTATTACAATTTCCTCCTCTATCTTTTCCACGAACATCCCTCTGCCTAAAATCAAACTTCCTCCCCCTCACTCTCAGCATCTAAAACCAAGACTAAGTACTTGACTTACAACCAATTTAATTTCAAGCTTTACCAACTTCATGTAGCCCTGCTTCTATCAGGAGACATACATCCAAATCCTGGGCCCATCCATCACCCCACCATGCATAATTCTACCTCTTCCAACTTAATAAACTCTTCCTCTCCTAACAAACATATTTCCTTTTACTCTATGAATGCCCGCAGTATTCTAAACAAAGTTAGTGAAATCCATGCCTTGGTAGCCTTCCACACCCGATGCCATCACCCTAACAGAGACATGGCTAAAACCCCAAACCTCTGCTAAAGACGTTCTCCCCCCTGGTTATAATATACTCTGCATGGATCGCCAAAACAAAAAAGGGGGTGGCGTAGCCATCCTCTACTCCAACCACTTCACCATTACAAGTATTATGAAGCCTATCCCATCCTTTTCTCCTGCGGAACTACTTACAGCTAACCTTAAAAGAAATGACCACACCACTATCACAGTAGCAGCCATCTATATTCCTCCAGGAGACAACATTCCTCTGCTTGAAAATATTCTTTCATACTTTTCTCAATACATCCCCAATGAAACTATACTCCTTGGGGATGTCAACATTAAATCGGTTAACTCTCAGTAATCCAAACTCTAATACTCATATTAATTTATATGGCTTTACACAGCTAATCTCCCAACCTACCCATACAAACAACTCTCACACATCTAGTGCTCTTATTGACTGGGTACTTGCATCTAATACTTCCAAATATCATAACCCTGAAACCCTACCAAACACCCTGAGCAACCACTCCCCTATAAAAGTGCTTAGGTTCACTCCCCACTTCTCAAAACCTCCTAAACTTATAACTTGTCGTAAACTCTCGAACTTTCATCCAGAAACCTTTAATGCCCACCTCTCTAAAGTAAACTGGAAATTCCTTACCCAACTCCCACTAGAAGAAGCAGTCCTAGCTTTCAACTCCGCCTTCCTTAGCATCTTAGACTCACTTTCTCCCCCTCGCAAAGTCCGAATTAAGTCCACCATATTGCAATGGCTTTCAAAAGCCATTCGTATCCTTATAACTAGAAACAAATTATGGAAAAAATGGTCACAAACTAAGCTCTCTGCAAACTTACAAAAATATAAAGAACTCAGAAATCTAACAAAAAAAATACATAAGCAAAGATAAAAAGAACTTCTACAACAAACCTCCCACAGCCCTAAAATCTAATCCTAAAAAATTCTGGAACTCTACTAATCAAATACTACATCCCTGTGGTCTTAAGTTCCCCCAAGCCATGCCCAGACAAGACATCTGAAGAAACTGCCACTATCTTCAATACCTATTTTAATCGATTCAATATCTAAGCTACTGAACCCAAACCTCTCTACTACTAACATCTCCAACTTTTCTGAACCTACTCCTAATCTTATCTCCTCAAATAACTTCACCCTGAAACTTGTACATACTAGCTACATCAAAACTCTACTCTCTAAATTAAAACCATGTTCAGCATCAGCTGACAATATTCCTTCCATTTTTCTTCTAGCAGCTGACTCTCTTGTTCTCTCTGTATTTATCCAAATTAAATAGCTCTTTCGCTCTCTGAATGTAAAGTCCCTTCCATCTGGAAACAATGCTACACTCTACCTATACACAAAGGAGGCAACTCCTCTGATATCTCCAACTTTAGACCCATCGCTCTCCTCTCCCCTTCTCTCTAAAGTACTAGAAAAATATATTCATAAACAAGATATACTGTATCTAATACAGGAAAATCTGCTTACACCCACTCAACACAGCTTCAGACCCAAACATAGCACTACTACAGCTCTATTATCCTTCCTCAACACTATCTCTATAGCTATGGACAACCATAAACTTATTTATTGCCTATTCTTGGACCTTTCAAAAGCTTTTGACACTGTCTCACACTCTCTTCTACTGCACAAACTGCATAACCTTCTCCAGCTACCTCACTAATAGATCGCAATAAGTGAGATGGCACTCTGCACTCGCCCCTCCTCTCCCTGTAAAAATGGGTGTACCTCAAGGGTCTATCCTAGGACCTTTAATTTTTAATATCTTTACTAAGCTCTATACCTCCTGTCCTTAGTAATCTTTAATGCAATACACAAATGACTCTACAGTCATCACAGCCAACTCTCCCTCTAAGTTCTTCTCAGCTACTCAGGCATCTTTTACCTTAGTTGAAACATGGTTCTCCAACAACCAGCTCATCCTTAACCCTTAAAAAAAAAAAAAAAGCTGTTACTCTTCCTGCTTAAAATGTTCAACAATATTAAACCCTCCTTCTCCATACAGTCCCTTAATAACACTCCCATTCAGGTATAATCCAGTACTAAGCTCTTAGGCATAACCAAAAATGATCAGCTTCAATTTGACTTGCATGTTAATAACTGCATCAAAAAGACTCAATCAAAACTAGGGCTCCTGTATCGTAACAAGAAATTTCTTACCTCTGAAGCCAAGATTACTCTCTCTCTTATCTACCTTCTACCCAGTCTAACGTACAATTATCAAATTCTCACAATCTTAACTCAGCACTCCTGACCAAACTCAAATCTACCTACAACAAGGTAGCTAGATTTGCTGCCCAACAAACCTACAAATCCCATCACTGTCTCTCTCAAACACCTAGACTGGCTTGAATTACCCCACCAGCTTCTTCTCTCTCAGCTCCAGCTCATCCATTCTATCTTATACTAGCCTTCCTGCTGCCCAGCACTATCCCCTCATCTCCCATTATTCTCCCTCCAGACCTCTCCGAAGCTCTAACCAAGACCTACTACAAATCTACAAACCCACATCTAAATTTGGACGCAACACATACAGCTATCACCCCACTATTTCCTGGAATAGGCTCCCACTAGAAAACAGGACCCTTACACATCCTAAACAATTTAAGACAGCCAGAGGAGTTCAGAAAAGATTGGTGACAGAGATAAGCAATTCACAAAGAAACAACAGATGGGCATATGCACGGCTCCCAAATATGAAAAAAAATCTGGTGGATTTAGGATTTTTGCCTGGAAGTGTTTATATAGATACTTCTATACCACAAGTAGAACCCAAAGAACTTTTCCTCAGGTATTTGGCAAATGTTAGAAGTGTAATGGAGAAGACAGAAGTGCCTGGGAGCATACATTCTCGCAGTAATGAGTTGGCAGACTTTAAAAAAGTCCCTACAGAATACCCGGTTAGGAATACTTGACAAGCAGATGAATATAACTAAGGAAATTACTTCTTTTGAGGCGAGATGCAGGATTCTAATTGACTTGACATAGTAAGTCCTTGTTAAGTTTAATTCTGGTGACTGCCGAAAAAAGCAATTACTAGAAAATGGAAATCAAAGTCTAAAAGAACTACAGTTGAAGTAGTGAATACTGTAGCAGAGATAAAAGAACAGGAAGTGGGATTTTTAGAAAAGGGAAGGAGTAAATTACATCAACAAAAAAAAAACAGAAATTATGGGAACATCACACGCAGAAAAGTGTTCTGGAGGAGGAATGAGGTTTAAGAGGAGGCAGGGTTTGAATACTATATGTGATGTTGCTCTGATTATATGACATGGAACAACATATGTGATATGTTGTTAAATGGGAACTTGTTAATAGGGTTTGATTACTTTTATATAAATTTAAGTTTGCCTATGTCACAAGTGATAAATCAATAAAAGTGTTTTAAATTAAAAACTTAAGGTGCTACACCAAGGAAAATGCATTGTGGCTTTTAACTTACCCAATGCCACGAAGAAGGTGAGAGCAAACGCTGATAAATCACTTTAATCACTGACCAAAACAGGGAAAGCAGACTTGGATCAGGTACCACAAAATTTTATTTAGTCCATATTAGCTAGTCATTCCTGGTATTGTAAACAATGCGTAATGCAATACGATATTTAGCATTTGTCATTAAGAAAAATCAACCAGTTAAAATTCTGCCATACTATGTACAGTCCCGTCTTTCATAAGGAGTTGGGCCATCTCCAAACTACAAAAGGGCTTGCTGCTGAGAATTAAGCTATTAATTTACCAATACATACACACTAATGAAGTAATTATCTTCAGAAAGATTAACTGATAAAATACATAAAAAATTATCTGGGAGAAGGGAATATCTACAGGATTAGTTTACTTTTCCATATTTCAGTAGTTATGGGTACTCTTAATTTCAATGTAACAGTTTTTGATTTTTTTCTTTAATTTTAGTTTTACAATGGAATGTATAATGTCACACAAGAATGCATCTTGTATTCAGTACTCATGGACACTTCACCACTGGAGTTGGTACATTTCACAAAATGGCAGCCATGTACTAATCAATCAATGACTTTTTTCAAAGTTGCCAAACAGTGGGCTCAAAAGTCAATTCAGCCAACAATCGGGTATTTGTAATCCACTTGTCTGTTATTTGCTAGTTTAGCAATTTACTCTGTATTTACAGATAGTCGTGATCAGTAAGTTCATCTCGTGGTTTTAGTTTTACCATCATATAACTTTTATATTATTCCATGCAAATTACCCACAAAATTTCAATGTACAATTAAAAATATTTTATCAGAAGGATTTTATCCAAAATTTAATCAGAAAAGTCATCCTTCTCAGCTTTCACTGGTAGTCGTGACTCAGACAATGTCAGCATTAGCTAATCCAGCATAATCTATTTCTGAAATTCTCAAAACTCAAATCAAAGCTTTTTGGAGCACTGTACAGACTATCCAACTGTCCGACCACCCTTTCCATTTCTGACTTAAACAATTCCATTACAGAAACTACAACCTCTTTCAAACACCTAAGCCACAAGCTTACTTGCTCACTCAACTTTCACCATCATAAGAACAAAAACAAATCAAAAATAAAACCACTGACTTTACTGGAAAAAAAATATTATCCCTCCTTATCACTCCTCCACTGCCAGATCTGCTATTGGTAATAGGTGTCATGCTATCCAAGCTTGAGTATGGTCTTCCCATTTTTTTGCTCAGCCTACAGACATAATACCACTATACTCCAAATCACCTCTAATTCCATCTATTACTTCATCACTAATGCACACCATAAGAATGCCACTGGCTCACTCACTATTTAAAATGCTGCACCTTATCAAACAAAGAACCGACCTTCTTCCTAGGGCATAACTCTTTAAGCCGCTATGACTTGAATCCTTCGTCTCAATGAAAAACTTCATCTTTACAACCTATGCAACTTGTTAAAAACTGCATGCTCTTTAACTCTACTGCATGATCCACCCTCCAATCTACCAGTCATGCATTCTCCATACTTGCTCCCTTTCCCTGGCAGTCACCCTCTCATTCTTTCAAGGGGAGGAAGCTCCAAATTTTTCAACTTCAAAATGGCCCTTTTTACCCACTTAAGTGCAAGCTAAGCATTTCTGTTTATGTAAAGGTCATGTCACCTAATGTACTCTAAAATTCACCTTTCTCTACTTTACCATTCTCAGTTTTCTTTTCTGTACATATGTATATGCAATGTTGCCGATGCACATTAAGTTCTTCTTGTAATATAACAAGTTCACCTTAGTACTACTCTGGTGCCATCTAATTGTTCGATGCCTTGACATTGTACTTGTCTTTGCAAATTTCTTTGTACTGTAATTTTTTTTTCTGTACTTTAGTATTGTTTCATTTGTTCCAATTGACTACATTTGCTTTGTACTTCCTATGGCTGCAAGATGCTCATTCATTCATCAGGGCATTGCCTACAAATGGTCATCCTTAATCAGTGCACTAGTCAGGCAAAAAAAATAAACAGAGCAGTATGAGCAATCCACTCCACCATTCACCTTCATCGTGTTTGAGCCAGAGTTCATGCTGGTGCTGCTTGAGGTTGCTTAACTGTTTAAAGTTGCACAACAACATAAACAAACTGTCCATGGTTTTATTGCTGCACAATCTAATGTCACTCCATTTGCTACATCTCACTGGAAAGAAACACAAAAAAAAAGACCTGTACACGGCAGTGTGGCTTACACCGCATCCGTGTTGCTGACTACTGTCTCTCACTCGTGGTAGCCCTCAAAGGAAGCTCTTTTAGTCGGCAATGCCAGTGAGGGGACCCGTTACCACAAGACGTTCGCATCTATTCCAAGGGAGATGAGCCAGCCATCAAAGCTCCTTTTGCCCCTCTGGCACTCAGGAAGCTAACACCCCACTAATCATCAGCTCTGATATCATTCCCAGTACCCCAGCACCACTAACCACTATACAATTTACTGAATATTAACTGAACTGCAACTTCCTTGACTGCATTAATTGTTCACTCGTTTGAAATGAAATGTGTTTCAAGTTCTAAGAAGCACTACACTGTCCCACATACGCAACAGCGATACGCAAATCATGTTAATACCACAACAAGTCAGACAAACTGCATTATGAAGCAGCAATATAACTACCTGCGGTGCTTGAACTTGTTTGGATAACAATGAATATGCTCAAATATCTGCCTATTCTGTTACTGTTACTAAATATGACATGCATGAGATAGGTTTACCTATAAATTACATATACTCCGACTAGTACACAATGGAAAATACACCTATGTATGCGTGCCTTGCAACTACTGAAAATGACGGGCTTTCTTATACTGACTGCAAAAGTAACTATAAGAAAGCAAAAACTTTCGTGATTCAGACTTGCCAAGACCCTATATGTCGGAGTCTGACAGTTCCAGGACGTTTATGAATCCCTTGTACTCACTATGTCTATATTTACTCACTATGTCTATATTTTCAATTAGGCAATCAAATAACCACTACAAATTTAACAGCCCCTTGAACAATGCATTTAACAAATACGTGTTTTCTGTTAAACAAAATGCGCTGCTGAGCAGACAAGTTACAACTAGCATGCCAGCACCCACAACTGATCATGAATGGCTGTTTCCACAACACGTCTTACGAGGGTTACTCCCTTTAACAACGGAAACAAATCAAGTGGCTAAAACATTTTCTACAACTACCCAAGAATAAAAACAGGATACCTTTTTAAATATACATTTAATGACAATTTTAAAAGATAATACTTGAAGCAAGTGCAATCAGCTTCACTGTAGTTCCTAGTGATCGGCAAATAATCTACAGTGCAGTGCAGGGTCTAATATTAAAAACGTAGTAATTAAGAAATTCATTTTCTACTCGTACTAAACTACTGCAAGAGACCATGACTCACTCACCTCTGGTATTCCAGCAAGACAAGGCAAACCAACAGGTAACCCTTCCGTGCTTTTCTTTAGAACTGAATGAAACAAATATCCGTGTACTGTCGTTTCCTAAATAAACTCGTCCTAGTCCCTATCCGCTTCCAATGCTGGTAACTTGTAACATTGTGAACCATTCCAAAAAACGCAAATTGTTAATACTACAGAACAGCTGAACTTCCTAACTCAAAGGAAACATGGGTGGGGCAACTCTAACTTCCGTAGGTTGTCATCAAAACGTTTTGATGGTCGCCATGTTTGGTATCCGGAAGTATCTGCTGCCCTGTACTGGGTCTACTAAGAAATATTCGTAAGAAAATATTGACAGCTTTAAACTGTTTTATTTTGTTGCTGTCAATAGAGCATTTTCATAGAGCCTTCACAGTTAATATCGCTACTTTTTTACATAGATTTATTTTCAGTTTAGCTTTTCAATGTAATGTAATTAGTAGACATAATTTCAACCCCGCCCCCTAACCTGTACTAGTTTCCTATGCATTATTTTGTCTCGTCTTCACATAAATCGTCAGTTGAAATGGTGTTTCACTTACTTAGCAGTAATCGTAGCGTGTGTTATTCTTCTTTTACTAACCATGCTGTGTTTAGATCTAAACTGTAGTCATAACTTCTACCAGGTTCGTTAAAAATTATATTTAGAGTGCTATTTTAACTTTAGCTGCAATGAGAATGTTTAGCAGCATACATAATTGAGATCTTGGCAGTACTTTGTGTTGAATGTTTTTATACTTCATTGGGGACACAATTTGAAGACGGCTTATTTAGACAAGATTTATGAAGGTTTAAACAAATACAATTTTTGAATGCCGAATGTTAATGTAACTGCTGATATGTCCTGCTGCTGGTTATGCTCATAGACTACGATAAAACGTAAGAATAAAAATATCCGTACGGCATGACCTATAACAAATTGTTTTTTTTATTAATAAAATAACCATATCTTGCTATGCTGTAGATTGTTTTTGTAATTCTCAAGATGCTGTTGCAATCCCCAAGATTAATGATGAATTCATACCTGTCAATTTTTTAGTCCAAGAAATGCTGACAAGGCCTGACATAATGGGTGACAAAGGTCTAAAATAGGGATAGATTTTCAATATTGCTCTTATAAACTTTAAAAAAGTAGTTAGAATAGCAGGGTTTGTGTTAAAATACATTTTTCTAAAGGATATGAAGTCTGAAACTCAAATATACATAATTATTTAGTGATGTAATTCCTCAGATCACCCCCGTGATTTGCTTGGAAACCACAGACTTTATGAGGAGCAGACTGACATTTTGAGGTGACAATCTGGACAGTTGAGAGATACCATTCTATTTACACAGGAGTTGAAAACACTTAATTTCCTTATGTCTAGTATGATCTATATTAAAGCAATTAAAACAGTACTCTGGGAACTAGAGACCAAAGCAGTAAAACATGATCAGAATACTGTGGCAGACTCAGTGGTGGCCATATTGAGATAAAACTCTATATTAAGATTTATTTTGAGTAATTTTGGTGCATAAAGTAACTCTGAATACAAAGATACAACGAGTGTTTGTATGTGTGTGTCTGCTCACACGTGTTAAGAGGATGGAATAAGAACCAGCCATTGGAAGTCCATCATCCTTGAATGAAGTGGTATCTTTTCCCTGTTCCTGTTGCTTCTGATGGCCCAAATGCAGTGCCAGAACATGGCCAGCAAGCGACAGCTGAAGGTGCATGCTTATTTCCATATACACCTCAGTTTCATTCCTTTGTTACTGGACTCTTTAAGATATGAGTCTACTAGCTGAAGCCATGTTGCTGGGACTTCAGTGAGGGCTCCTTCCTTATGTGGCTTGAAGCTGCTAAATAAGATTAAGTTTGTTAATTTAATTTGTAGTGACTTTAAGACAAGTAAGAGTGGAACACAATTAGTAAAAAGTATTGCAAAAAAATTATGGGGAAAATAGAAAATGATGCAACCAAAACCACATAAGACAAATGCATTTTGATTCATACAAAGCCCATATTATCAAACACTGTAATCAGTTCATTAAAAAAAGGGCTAGAATCAGTGGCTCCACTGAGGAATTCGAACAGTCTAAGCTGTTTAGGTACAATTTTGATATTCAAACAACAGCGTTAAGAACAGAAGAGATCGCCACAGGAAAAACTCCGTCTTCAAGTCAAAAACTTCT
Source organism: Protopterus annectens (assembly GCF_019279795.1). NCBI lineage: Eukaryota > Metazoa > Chordata > Ceratodontiformes > Protopteridae > Protopterus > Protopterus annectens. The sequence goes on from NC_056739.1 coordinate 968,890,669, forward strand.
TTATTAGAAACAAGGAATAAGCGCTTTCACGTAGGTTGACTACGCTTCATCAGATACAATTTACAACAGAAAATACCCATCTATTTAAATAAATTTTGGCGGGCAAGTGAAGCAATAACAAAAACAATAAATCAATTAATATGGCAATTAAAAAATCAAGCTCTTAAAGTGACACAGTATAATATTGTAAAAATAGAAACCTAATACAGATTCACCGGACGTGTCAGCTGTCCAATGTCTTACATATTCTCACACATATTTCATAAACAAATCAAATTCCAGATACAGTAAAGACATATCCATATAAAAAATTGCATTACTTTAATAAGTGTCAGTAAACTTCTATTGGCGATAGAGTTACTATTAGGTCAATGTTGCGTTTCAGTTTGTATATTCAAAACGCAATGTTGCCGCTTGGTTAGTTACTGATCAAGACATCTTCTACTGCAATCATTTGTTCTATTCAAAAGAATTTTACTCTTTTAAACCCAACATAACTGTTTTTTGTTGCGTTTCAGTTTATATATTCAAGACGCAATGTTGCCGCTTGGTTATTTACTGATCAAGACATCTTCTACTGCTAACATTTGTTCAATTCAAAAGAATTTTACACTTTTAGACCCAACATAACTAGGTAGTATGCCTTAATTTCTATGTCATTTTGTGAAACATGAATTATAAAAATATAGAATATTATATTAGACAATTCAATTTTAAAAATACATGTTAATTCAAGTTAAAATAAACTTAAAGGGTAATACATAAAAAGTTGAAACTGTATGTGAAAACTTTACATGGCATATTCCTGATTAATTATTAGCAGTGCACAGTAACAAAATACCAAAATATTGTACACAACTGAAATATCAGTGTACCATGCGCTGCTGTTTATTACTAGGAATTAATCTCAGTAAAACCAATTTTAAAACAAAGAAATATCTTTGGAGAGGTTTATATGAAAACATTCTATTTGTCAAATTCTAAGTATGTAATTTTAGATGTACAAGTATTACGCGTTGTGGAAAAAGAGCCGCAATACATCGTGAATGAAATTTCAATGAAGAGAGTTATGTGAAAAAAGTTATGTGAAAAAATCCAAGATAATACATTTGAAAGATTTCAAATGCAAGAAAGTCAGAATAACAAAATAGGTTATCATATAGGGGACCAATTAAGGGGGCACTATCTGGAAGGCAATCAAGTCATTTCTATAATAGCAGTAAATAGTGATGGAGCGAAATGAGAAATATGTAACATCGTATCCCCTAATAGGAAAACTATAATCGATGTTAAAACATATTTAACAAAACATTTTTTAATTGTTAATCTGTATATGCTTCAAAATAAAAAGCAAAAAATAAAAAGATTTTTTATCATCAAATACTATTAAATGTGATAATATAAACTAATATTAATAAAAATATTGCTTATTATAAATATAAATATGTACATGTGTGAAAAAATAATAAATACATGTTTTAATGCGATGAATTTGAAATAAAAATTAAACTATTATAATAATGAATGTGAATGTAAAGTTAATATACAGCTGTCACAGTGTATGAAATGTTATGCATAACTGTATCTGTCAAATGTATTTCATACCATCTTGATAATAAATACTAAATAGGCAGACTAACAAATATCTAAGCCTGTTAAGACATCAGTAATCAAAAAACAGAAGAAACATATAAAAACAAATGGTATAACAACTTCAAAGCTTCCTATTATTTAATATAGGTTTTATGGAGACAAACTGATTAATACCTGGACTAATGTGGGCTTTTAAGGTGAATATCCATTTGAGTTCAGTGCAAGCCAATTGATTAATAGTGTCACCTCCCCTTAAATGAATGGTTACCAATTGTAGGGCTTTAAAACTAAATCTATGTGTTGTATGTTCTAATAGATGCTTCGCTAGCGCATTTTGTTCATTGCCCTTTCTAATGTCGTAAAGATGGTTGTAAACCCTATCTCTTAACCTACGCTTAGTTAGGCCAACATAGAATGCATCACAATTGTCACACGTTGCAAGGTATATAAGATTTGTACTGTCACAATTACAATAAGTAGAGGGTACAAACTTAAAAATGCCTTCTGGATGGATGAAGGACTGTTCCTTAGAAATATAAGGACACATATGGCAATGGCCACAAGAATAAGTTCCATACTGAGCAGGTTCACATACTATTTGAAGAGGGTTTTTATTTATGCATAGTAACTGCTTGAGGTTATTACAATTCTTGTAGCTAAATCTGGGACGTTCACCTACAACTTTCTTAGTAAACTGGTCCATAGTGTGCACATTCCAATTTTTATTTATTATTTTTTTAATTGCCACAATATCACTGGTATATTTTATAATGAAGGACAGCTTCTCAGTGAAACTGCCTTTGGTATATGAGTTGTTTTGTACCCTTTGTTTAACCTCACAACTGGAACGGGCCATGCCTAATGATATGGTACCAAACATTTGTTGTTTACAATTGTTAATGATTTTATTAGTATATCCTCTGTCTTTAAATAGTGTTGTTAGATTGTCCAACTCAGTTTTAAAAACTTGGTCATCACTGCAAATCCTTGATATTCTACTCAATTGGCTGGTGACAATACCTGAAAACATGAACCTTGGATGCATGCTCTCAAATTTCAGCAATGTGTTTCTCCAAGTAGGTTTTCTATAAAGAGAGACATCTATTGTTCCCTTACTATTTAAATGCAAAGTTAAGTCTAAGAAATTAACATTTTCAACTGAGGTTTCTATAGTAAACCTCAGGAAGGGACTGGTAGTTTCTATATCTTTGATAAATTGGATGCAGTCATTTTCAGTGCCTTCCCATATGAAAAGGACGTCGTCCACAAATCGTTTGTATAATTTAATATTACTAAATTGTGTATGTTTGAATAAATGATTCCTTTCCCAAGCATAGACAACTAAATTAGCATAACTATTCGCACAGGGGGTGCCCATGGCAACCCCCCATTGTTGCAAATAGTATTTATCCTTATATAAAACTAAGACTAATTCCAACAGATGGTTAATCAATATTTGTCTATTATTACTGTATTGGGAACATGTCACTAGGATCTCTCTTATGGCTTGAAGTCCTAACTCATTCGGAATGCATGTAAATAGATCCTTCACATCCATAGTCACCAATAGATAGTTAGAGAGATTTCTGTCTAACTTAAAGTCTCTCAAGACTTGTATTAATTGGTACAAATCCTTAAGGATATTCGGAATGTCATTTACTATAGGTCTTAACAAATGTTCTATGAAGGATGAGATGGTGGAAGTACTCCATCCTTCACTAGAGACTATGGGTCTCATGGGCACAGGCAAAACATTTTTATGTATCTTAGGTAAGCCCTTGATGACAGGAATAGTAGGAAACTCAGTAAAAAAATATTCATATGTTTCACAACTTATTTGACCACACATTAGGAGATCATAGAGATCTTCTTGTATTTTTTTAATGGTATTAGTAACAAAGTTGCTGGAAACAATTTTATAGGTATTACCATCAGAAAGTAAAGAAATCATGTTCTTATCATAATCAGCTGTATTTAATATAACAACGGCTCCACCTTTATCTGCTGGCTTGATGGTTATATTAACATTTTGTTTAAACCTATTCAGTGACTTTTGTTCATCTTGTGTAATATTGAAATAAGTGCATCTTTTTCGTTTCATGGTAAACATTTCATAAAAATCATTTTCGCAAAGTTTCATAAAACATTCTACATTGTGTGGTATTACAGGCACAAAACTACTTTTTCTTTTAAAAAACATTTTTAAAGTATCAGTCCGTAAAACTGTCTTATCCTTGAAAAATATTTTAAGTGACACATTACGGCAGAATAACCTTAGATCAGTCAAAACTTAATTTAAAAAACTAGTTTGAGATGGAATGAAATTGAGCCCTTTGTTAAGAAGGGAAATATCAGATTCATTGAGTATTAAATCAGATAAATTACATACTAGGTTATTCAGTTCCTTTGTTTCATTCGTGTTCCATAGCCTTCTTCCGAACCCTTCCTTTTGCGTGGTCCTCTGCTGGTGGAACGACCTCTCCAACCTGTTTGTTTTTTTACTGGGAAGGGTAAAAAACGAGCAGGAGTAGAAGCCATATCTTTTGGTATGGCTCCAGCTGAAGCATAGGTTTTCGCCGCTTGTTGATTCGGAGGTGGAGTGTCATTAGGTGAATTATCGTCATTAGTGCTAAATAGCAAGGGAATATTTACAGGAGCTTCATTACGGACTGTTTTATTAAAGCTGAAGTTAGTGGAACTAACAGAAGGTTCTGTAAGAGAATCAATAACTGCAGGAGTTCCATACACAGTCTTATCAACATGCACGGTAGTAGAACCAGTAGTTGCTCTAGTGTATTCATTTCTCGGCCAAACAAACACTTGTCCGAGAGAAAAGTCATTTGCATCTCTAATCAGTTTCCTTTGTTTAGTTTGTTGTAGCCTCTCACTGAATAAATGCACTTGAGACCATATGCTGTCAAGTCTCTTAATGAAATAATCAGATTTAAAATGTTCATTTAAATAACTTTGTTGTTTATCTATCTTGTTCCGTAAATCAGATTCTAGAGGAGCAAAATATTCTAATAGAAGTTTAATATAATTGAAGCCAAGTTCGATGTTCAAATCCTGCCACTTTCTTAACAATATGGGATGACTATCACCATATGTGGGCATGCAAAAAATGCGCATGCCTCTAGGAACAACCTTAAAGTGGAGGCAGGCTTCTAAATGTAATCGTTGCCAGATTTATGAAGGTTTAAACAAATACAATTTTTGAATGCCGAATGTTAATGTAACTGCTGATATGTCCTGCTGCTGGTTATGCTCATAGACTACGATAAAACGTAAGAATAAAAATATCCGTACGGCATGACCTATAACAAATTGTTTTTTTATTAATAAAATAACCATATCTTGCTATGCTGTAGATTGTTTTTGTAATTCTCAAGATGCTGTTGCAATCCCCAAGATTAATGATGAATTCATACCTGTCAATTTCTTAGTCCAAGAAATGCTGACGAGGCCTGACATAATGGGTGACAAAGGTCTAAAATAGGGATAGATTTTCAATATTGCTCTTATAAACTTTAAAAAAGTAGTTAGAATAGCAGGGTTTGTGTTAAAATACATTTTTCTAAAGGATATGAAGTCTGAAACTCAAATATACATAATTATTTAGTGATGTAATTCCTCAGATCACCCCCGTGATTTGCTTGGAAACCACAGACTTTATGAGGAGCAGACTGACATTTTGAGGTGACAATCTGGACAGTTGAGAGATACCATTCTATTTACACAGGAGTTGAAAACAATTTCCTTATGTCTAGTATGATCTATATGAAGGCAATTAAAACTGTACTCTGGGAACTAGAGACCAAAGCAGTAAAACATGATCAGAATACTGTGGCAGACTCAGTGGTGGCCATATTGAGATAAAACTCTATATTAAGATTTATTTTGAGTAATTTTGGTGCATAAAGTAACTCTGAATACAAAGATACAACGAGTGTTTGTATGTGTGTGTCTGCTCACACGTGTTAAGAGGATGGAATAAGAACCAGCCATTGGAAGTCCATCATCCTTGAATGAAGTGGTATCTTTTCCCTGTTCCTGTTGCTTCTGATGGCCCAAATGCAGTGCCAGAACATGGCCAGCGACAGCTGAAGGTGCATGCTTATTTCCATATACACCTCAGTTTCATTCCTTTGTTACTGGACTCTTTAAGATATGAGTCTACTAGCTGAAGCCATGTTGCTGGGACTTCAGTGAGGGCTCCTTCCTTATGTGGCTTGAAGCTGCTAAATAAGATTAAGTTTGTTAATTTAATTTGTAGTGACTTTAAGACAAGTAAGAGTGGAACACAATTAGTAAAAAGTATTGCAAAAAAATTATGTGGAAAATAGAAAATGATGCAACCAAAACCACATAAGACAAATGCATTTTGATTCATACAAAGCCCATATTATCAAACACTGTAATCAGTTCATTAAAAAAAGGGCTAGAATCAGTGGCTTCACTGAGGAATTCGAACAGTCTAAGCTGTTTAGGTACAATTTTGATATTCAAACAACAGTGAAAGTACAAGTTGTCCCAAACTTCAGACTTATACTTGCATAATTACTCTCTAACTATTTCCGCTTTGGTGGTTGAGATTACAGACTTAACATTTTGCTTGATGCTACTTTTCCAGCACACCACTATGAATCTGATAATCTACTAAATACTGTAAGCAAAGATGAGTTAACCATTAAGTCTTTTAAATTAAAAGAAAATTGCAATGATATGAAATGGTGTAACAGAACAGGGTTTCTTACAGTATTACTAGACCAAGCAATCAATTATCTACAACTACTCTAGCTGAGGAGCAATGAGAGAGTTCTGATGGTGCTGATGTTTTAATTCAGTCTATGGAAGTAGAAAAGGTATAGTGGTTCAATTAGATCACAAAACAGAAAGGCAAAGGTTATCAGATGGGTTCAGATGGGAGGAACAACCAATCACAGTCAGTACAGAAGTTACATCATTCAGCCAAACAAGACAAGGAACTGTGGACAGAAGAGAAGACACACTGTAGAACAGTGCTACCAGCTTCAAAGGAAAGACTTCTCAAAATAAACAAATACATTACAGATAATGGGGGGGGGGTTAAAAAGAAGAAATGAATAGAAAAAGTGATCAACTTCAGCTCCTGTGTTTTTTTAAACAAGAAACATCTTTATTAAATTATCATGTACGACATCTGCAATCATACATTTATATAAATAAAAACAAACCATATTGACATAATTTAGTGGCAAACATTATACATCACAAACCATATTAACATAATTTTAATTAATTGCAAACATTATACATCATTTATAATCTATCCAGTCATTGTCAATAGCTCTTTCAAATCCTACCTTTGTATCCAGTCATTGTCAAACATTACATAGCTCATTCAAATCCTGCCTTCTTTTAAACCTTGTTCTTCTCTGCATGTATTGGTCCCACAATTCCCATTGTTTTCTATGTAATTTGCACCTTCCTTTTTCTAAAGATGCCAATTCCAGTTGTTTTATTTCTGTTACTATATTTACTACTTCTAATAAAGTTGGTTTAAAGTTTTATTTCCATTTTCTAGTAATTGCTTTTTTGGCAGCCACCATAATTAGACTCAGCAAGGCCTTACTATATCTAGGCAATACTGATTTTGTATCATAGCTCAAAAAAATCATTTCCTTAGTTATATTAATTTGCTCACCCAGTATTTCTGATGGAGTAGTCTGCAGGAAATTTTTAAAGTCTGCCAATTCATAACAGTCCCATAAAATATGTTCCCAGTTACCTCTTTCTTCCCCATCACACCACCAATATTTGCTATCTACCTGAGGAAACATTCTCTGGAGTCTACTTGGGTTTAAAGATACATATGTAAACACTTTCAAGCAAAGATCCTAAATCTTCTAGACTTTGTTGCATATATGGGACGCACACACACACGTATATATATATATATATATATATGGGTCTAGGACATTTCACTGAATGTACATTTCACTGAAACTTAAATTAGTGTGCACTTTCCACTGAAAGCTCAATTCACTGAAACACATTTCATTGAAAGTTATATATGGCCTTTTCCCACCTGTAGTGCAACCCTGGAGTTAGTATATATATATATATATATATAGAGAGAGAGAGAGAGAGTAAGGGGTGTGTGGGGGGCATAGCCCCCTACATATTTTAAAATATTTGGAACTCTATACATGGATACTTGCAATTCCAATATATTACTCTTTTCTGAACATAATATATGTGCCCCCCACACCCCCCTTACTATATATACTAACTCCTGTGTCACACTACAGTGGGGAAAAGGTCATATATAACTTTCAGTGAAACGTGTTTCAGTGAATTAAGTTTTCAGTGAATTGTGCTTTCAGTGATTTGTGTTCAGTCATTTGAGTTTCAGTGAAATGTGCATTCAGTGAAATGTCCTAGACCTATATATATATATATATATATATATATATATATATATATATATAGTACTTACGTATTATCGCAACCACATTTTTGCGGTAATGCTGGTTGCTTCTGTTTAGGTGAAGAAATAGTAATAAACTTTTATAAAGTTTAAGAACATGTTTTTTATAATGTTTTTAAGTTTTAGGAATGTTTGCCATTCAAACCGCTGAGAAAATAAGTATTGAAAATAGTTTTCCCGTTTTATCGCTAGCAACTCTTGTCAGTTAAGCATGTCCCATACTACTTCATATGCATTCCTTTTCTAGTGCCATCAAATATTGTCAAAGCAATCCACATCTTCTCTGCTTTGTACGCAGAAAAGCACTACAACACCAACTAAACAATCCATATCTCTAGAGTCGTAACACATACTAAAATCAATGCAATTAAAACAGACATTGCACTAAAAACAGAAGCATCAGTACATAAAAGCAAAGCAGTACTGTCTACTTATAACAACATTTACTAAGTAGGTTTCATTTTTCCTAACAACTTTTTATTATATTGTTTGTAAAAGTTTAACCATTAACTACTTTACCTACATTAAATTGCATATGTCCCATTTACTCTATACTGTTTGAAAAACTTAAACCATTAAATACTTTACCTAAATTACTTTGTATGTGCCCCGTTTTTTCTTTTCAACTAAAACATTCAGTTAAAATAAGGTAAACGTGAATAATAATCCTTCTGACTTGTGTCCCATTTCTTCTTTCAAGTAATAAGTCCAAAATTAATAAGGTAAAGCTGAAAAATAAATCTCCAGAAAGCTCCTCACATTGTACGTTAAGTCCCACAATCCTTTCAGGCCGCCATATGTACACATACAACCACTTTTATCACTGAATTAAATGCTCAACGTCTTTACACCATCCTACCCACAGCTCTTAAAATTGTACGTGCTAATCGTTTATAAAAAGCACCATCAATATCCCAGCACACTTTATAACAGTTTACCCTTCCCTCTTACACTTCATTTTTGTTATTAAAGTAAACGTCAGAAACATATACCGTAATGCAACATGTGGTTGTGATAATACGTAAGTACTCTCTCTCTATATATATATATATATATATATATATACACACACACACACACACACACGCACACACACATTCCCATTATTTCTTTGTGAATTGCTTATCCAGTCTTTCTTCCCAATCCTTCCTTACCTCCTGTGATTGATTCTTGTAGTTATCATGCAGTATTTTATATGTTCTACTAATTATTCCTTTTTTTAAGAGCAACTTCTGTTCTAGATTGTACTAAAAACTCTACCAGTGCTGGTCTTTTGCTTGGGATCCCCCATCTATACTCTGATATCAATCCTTGATAGGAAAGGCAATCTCTAGCCTGCAGTCCAAATAAGTTTTTGGACTGCTCCCATTCTATTACCTTTCCCTTCCTAAGTATTTGCTGCCAGTACCTTGGTTCTTTCCCCAGTTTTCTCCAATAAATTCCAACCCCTCTTGCCTCTTGTCTGGATCCCTAATTGCAGTCATCCCTTTTGGCAGAATCTCCTTTATCCATTTCCGGGTTGGCTCAGCTCCCATATTTTTACAAAAAACTGAACTGATTGCTTTGGGTAGAGGCTTTTAACACAGAGAGGATTTGGTTCGAAGGTTAACAGAATTGAGTGGCTATAATGAATAATTCCTAGAGTGATGAGACCCATAACAAGTGGCATAGCCCGAGATTCGGTCTTGTGGCCTCTGTTATTTGGGATATACTTTTCTGAAGTGCAGGCCAAAATCAGTGGGATATGGCTGACCAAGTTTGCAGATGACTGCAAACTGGGTGCTGTCATCAATTGCCCTAGTGATGTGGGCATCCTGCAAGAGAGTCTCACTCAGACAAATGACTGGTACCAGAAACATGGCCTCAAGCTGAATGCCAAAAAATGCATCATCCCCTTTGGGGAGAGTGACATCCCTACAAATTATCACATTAATAACGTCCTAAGCACGTAATCAGCTGTGAGGTATTTGGCCACCCAGGTTGATAGCAGCTTGACTTTTAACCATGTTGCTTCCTTTGTACAGAAAGCCTTCTAAATGGCCCACCTCATAAGTAAGGGTATCTCATCCAGGGACAAGGAGGTCATAACATCCCTGTATTCTTCCCTTATAAGGCCCATTATTGAGTACAACGCCCCTTTCGGCATGTACCTTGCAAAGCACATGCAGCAGCTGGAGAGACCACAGAGGTTTCTCACCAGGAGAATCACAGGCCTCAAACATCTACCATACACAGGCTAAAAGCCCTGTCCCTCTACTCAGTTTCATACAGACTCCTCAGAGGTGACCTCTGTCTGGCATACAAGGTGATCACGGACTCCACTTGATGAGACTGCTGTATATCCGCAAGTCAAGCTCCACTCAAGTAACCTGCACACATGGCCTCAACCTGGTCTGTGACATCAGGAATGCTTGTTGGTGGGACAGATTTGTGTCCCAGAGACTGCACTAGCTATGGAATAGACTCCCTCTCCACATCAAGCAGAGTACCTCTTTACCCCTTTTTAAGTGCAACCTGGATAACTGGATGGTAAACAAAAAATATACCCCTGGGATTCCACCCATGTCCCTACTGGACATGGGCTAAACTCTTGGCTAGGCTTATAAGGGCTTCAGGGCCAATAGCCTAGTAACCTGCTATGATCCTCTGAGGACATCCATGGTGGTGCATTTGTTTTCTTTGAAAACGGAAAATAGTATAGACAAGGAAAATGAAGATCTACTATTGAAACAGGTGGTTAAGAATGTAAATGACTGGCATTTCTAGATCCGAATCTGCATAATAAAAAGAGCAAGGAAGTAAATACAGTTAGAGAAAGGAAAAGAGAGAAATAACATAAATATAGGAACAAAACATGATTCTTAACTACTAGTAGAAAAAAGTGTGAAGGATAATAATAAAAATAAAGGTGGGGATTAAAGTGTGCCCAAAGAAAAAGTGTGTAGAGACTTTGAAACTCAATTTCATTATTTTAGAATCCAAATATCTATATATCTATATGTATAAAGTTTTATGTTTACTTAGACAAAAAAAATAGAGAGAGACATGGTGAAAATGTAGTAATAAGTTACACATTTTGACAGAGGCTTTGTATGTAGTTTGTACAATAATTAATTCTGTAGTGTAAGAAATTCAACTTTATTTCTGTGTTTAACAAATAAACCAAATAAAGAAAATATAATAATTAATAACAGCTAGTGCAAGGTAAATAAGAGTTACCTAAACAATAAATAAGTGACCTTTAGTACAGTAAGTATTATGAAGACAAAAAATTTCACAGATTTTGAGTGTATCTGGTTGAAAAAGTATTATGTCATTGACATCTTAAACCTGCCACCTCTGGAGCACAATTGAAACCACTGTGATAGTATATTCCAATGATATGGGGTCCGGCATGCAGAGATCTTAGTATCAAAACTTCACAGCTTTAGCAGTGGAACAACGAGCATTCCCAAACTGGCCAAGTAGAAGCAGCAGTAGGCACTAAGGGAACAGCAACTGTTAAAGGCTGAAGGGACATCAAGACATTACATGCACCACAAGAACTTATTAGCAGCCAGAGGATTAGAGCAATATGAGGAAAATATAAGAGTTCCAGTCAATTACTCCTTTTTTATTTCTCCAAATGTTTAGGGTTTCTAATATCATTCCAGGAATGGACACCATCCTAAATCAATGTACAATTAAAATTCATGAAATTAGTATTGCTTCAGTATTTGATGTTTGCACCTACAATGTACTCAAAATTGTCTCCTGCAATTGATATGGAGTTACCTGTACTGGCAAATATTTAAGTTTGCTGGAAAATTATTTTTTTATTAGTCCTGTATAGGTACAGCTATTTCAGTGATTAATGTAACATTTGTCTTTTCTTTCCTTGGACTACAATATTTGGTTTTCTTGCTTCTATTTTCTTGACTGCTAGTATTGGATTACCCCGTGTGATCAGAATACATTATTTTTCAGTAACTTTGTCTGGTTCACCTTACCAGTGCTTCTCCAGTACATTGCAGTACCTGTGTAATCCTCAGTGTAAAATCTTCTCACATTGCTGAGCCTTTCAGTATACAGACCCTCAGGTACAAGTATGTCATAAACATCAGCAAGATATGCAGCTGTTTGTATTCTTTTTGTTCTGTACTACAAAATCTATGTTTGTCTCTATCACACAATTTTTATATATATTTTGTAAATCAGCATGTATTTAGCCCACTGTGTGGTTGTTCCATCAGTTCTCTGTACTTACCACTATTATTGTGAGTCCTACAATTTTCTTATTTTTTCAGGTTAAGTACTTTCTTTCCTTTTTTCTGCATGCTATTGCTACTTTCTTGCCTCCTTTCGGTTTGATTTCTATACCTGCTCCTTTTCAAAATGCTTCTGCTAATCTGAGCAAAGATGTCATTTAGACTTGTTTTCTTCATGGTGTAGAACTTTCAATACATCTGGATCTGATTATGTCAACAAATACATATACAGTCCTACACAGGTATAAACTTATACATATAGTAAATTTAAAGGTGGTCTATATCTGTGGAAAAATACTGAAGTCAACATATTTTGTATTCTGTATTTAAAGGGTTAAGCAGAAAAATGTTCACTGCGTGCAAACTGAAATGTTCTGGAAAATGTTGATCACTGAGGAATGCAGAAGTTAATCTTAAACTGCTGATAAGAAAGTTAATGGTGCAAGAATAACTGTGGTACTGGCTGGTAAAAACAAGTAATCAAACTATCAATTTTAATGAAAGTCCTCTGTGCTACGTGTATGTACGTGCAGGAGGGTCTATATAAGGAGAACTCAAAGTACAAGTAGCCAGACTGCTGGCATACTACTATCATGTAGCAGGTCTCCATGCATGTAAAATAAAGCTGTTTTACTTGCTTACAAGAACTTGGTGTGATTCTTCCAGAATATGTTAGAAGAGTAAAATCTTTCGACATAACTGGCGTAGCGTGGCGGCCCTGCACGCGAATCGAACAAAGAGAGGCTGAAAACCTGCGCAGGTGGAGAGAGATCAGGCTCTCCTCGAATGAAAGACCTCCAACTGAAACAGGTTGAAATTAGAGGCCAGTCACTCTTTCCAGATTCAATCCGTGAGGTGGCAGCGAAACAGGGTGGAGGAATCACAAAGGTAAGCAAAAAGCTATTTTTTGTTGTTTCTGATTGGAATTTTTGTCTAAATTTTAAGGGACTAGTCAAGGGAGAAATTTAATTTTCTCAAAGTATAAGGAGTATATGTGAATAGATTCCATATACAAGAGATCTCAGGAACAGGAATAGTTTCTCGTAAGAGAAATGGGAACAGGAACCAGTTGCCAAAGGCTTGACGACAAAACTGAAGATGAAAAGTTTATGTTTGATTTACACCCAAAGAATGTAAAGTATTTAGATAAATGGAAAAAAAGATCATGGGTTTAGTGGATGTTTAAATAAGTCAGAATGTCAAAATCTAGTAAGATTACTGCGCAAACAGGCAGGAAATAAGACAAGAAATCAAAAGAAGGTGGTTTTCTCCAGGCACAGAAATGGCTGGAGGAAGCAAATAAAAGACATAGGGAACAAAATTTGAAAAAAGGGTGTGGTAATTCAAGTGAAAAAGATGTGTACTTTGTTCAAAAGGAAGATAATGAAACTTCCATAGTCAGTCGTAGTCACCAGAATCCTTCGGCCCCTCCCATCCAGTATCCAGACCCTGCACAGGTTATTGAGGTGCCCCCCGACCAGGACCCACCGCAATACCAGGCTTCGGTGGGTGGCCCCCCCACGCCAAGTATTATATTACAGAGAGAGCCTGCCAACACTCTTGACTTATGCAGCGGAAGTATTAGGAGAGAAGGGCACTGGAAAATTAAGGAAAAGGTAGATCAGGAAGGAGAGGAATACCCACTGATAGAAGTGTCAAATCCTCAAGCAGGCGCAGAAGGCGAGGGTCCTACCATATTGGTCTACCGACCGTGGACCCGTGATGACATCTGAAAAGCAGTAGAGGGGATTCCCCATCCAAAAGTAGATATGCGTAAATTCTGTACAGACGTAGGGGGCATGAGAATGAGTTATAGATTAAATGCTGTAGAATTTGAACAAGTAATAAGGCAAATCCTAGGACCTGATTGGCACCTTATTTGCGGAACTTGGGAACCCCTGCTACCAGAGGAAGGGGGAGCCCTGCCATTTAACTCCGAGGTGTGTAAAACCAGAATAAAGACTCTCTTAGATAAAATAGAAGAACATTGGAAGCCCAAAGCAGATTGGACTTGCATTAATCAATGCGTTCAATCAGATGACAAAACCGTAGACAATTATCTACATCGTCTCACACAATGTTTTGATGCTCATAGTGGGTTGATTAAGGCAGAAAATCAGGAAAAGGACTCACCCTATGAACAGCAATTGAAAAATGCATTTCTAAAGGGCTGCAAGACAGCCATTGGTAACTTTATACAAAAGCAAATGATCACACACAGGACAGCGAGTCTACAGCCCCTTATGGAGTATGCTAGACATGCTGAGAAATACCTGAAGGAAAAAAAAGATAAAAAAGCCCAGACTTTTACAGTTAGTGAAGATGGAACTTTAATGTTAGTTCAAGGTTCCGCAAACCGCGGAAGAGGGCGTGGCAGGGGAAGAGGACGGGGAGGCGTAAGTCATTCTGAGGATTTCGAGGGTAGGCAAAAGAGGGGGGAGTGTTTTAAGTACGGTAAGAAGGGACATTTCACCAGAGATTGCAGAGGACCGGAGAAACCGACGGTTGCTTCCGGTGGTACCGCATGACTATATGACGGTCAAAAAGACGTAGATGGAGGGTATGAGGAAAAAGAAGAAAGTGAGAATGGGGAAGTAGGTACAAGTGAAGACGATGGGTGGGGACAGGAAATGGCAGAAAATGAGGAATATCAAATGGTAAATCTAACAGCACTAGCATCAACTATGCAACTGGAATCCCAACCAGTGATCACATTGCAAGTTGAGGGCCGAGACACAGAATTTCTTTGTGACTCAGGGGCTTCACGAACGTTATTCAGAAGTACTGCCATATCATCCAATGTTACCTCGGATGAATATGTGCTTGTAAAAGCAGCAAATGGTCGTATTTACAAAGAGCCATTGTCCAAACCTCTGTGGTTTACCGACCCAGAGACGAACCAAACCATACGGTTCCGAGTAATAATTTCAAAAATCTGCCCAGTACATTTACTAGGAAGAGATTTAATGCAAGTGTTCAGCATAGCAGCCGTCCCAACCTCCACTGGGATGGTGGCAAGGAGAATTGAACCGAATAGTGCAATGCTATTAGAGGGGCAGGGAGATCTACATTACAGGTATAGTAATGATTTGATAGAGACAGGCCCCCAGAGTGTAGTGACGGATCTTACAAATTTGGCATTAAGCAAATACGGCATAACAAATCCGAAGGTGTCAGATTCATTACATTGCACAATGTATTACAGAAGATGTGCCGGACCTGATTTAGAATATGAAAAGAAATTTCTTAGTTTTAAAGTCACTAAACTAGTATTGCATTGCCTTTTTTGGGACACACTAGGTAATTCTGCAGTCACATGTAGCCTTACAAGGGATATGCAGCTGCTGTATAAGAATGAATTAACCACACATATTTCAGTCACGGAGGGTGAAGGAATGTCATGGTACCTCGTGGGTAAGAAAATAACTGAATGGGTAGGATGGACACCAGAACAGTTGGCAGGTAAGGGCATTCAGGTTCAAAAACTTAACTGGGTTACACAAGCCAGACCGACCGTGCACCTCTGGGAAGACGAACCGATACAATCCCCTGGGACATTATGACTATGTCTCCTTATCCCCATGGAAGAATCTCAATTGCAGACGATTCCAAACTCATTATGGTCGCAGGGTCAGCACGATATCGGACTGACTAGAACGTCAGGACAGGTAAAGATTACACCCAAGTCAGAATTTAGACCTCATAAACGGCAGTATCCCTTGAGCAGAAAGGCAGAGGAGGGCATTTTACCGGTAATCACAGCACTTTTGAAAGCTGGAGTATTAATTCTGTGCACAGACTCACCGTGTAATACGCCCTTATTTCCAGTAAAAAAACCGGATGGGACATGGAGGATGGTACAAGACTTACTGGCAATAAATGCCGCGGTGGTACCTCGGGCCCCCATAGTCCCGGATCCGTCTATTCTGCTGAACGATATCCTTCCAACGGATAACTACTTTTCTGTAATTGATATCAGTAATGCCTTTTTCTCTATTCCCTTGCAGGAAGATAGTAGATTTTGGTTTGCATTTACATTTATGGGCAAGCGTTATACCTATACCAGGTTACCACAGGGATACTGCGAAAGTCTGACCATCTTCTCACAAGAGATGTCCACCAATTTGGCTCAGTTCCAACCCGCCCAAGGGTGCCACCTACTGCTGTACGTGGATGATATCCTCCTGGCCTTGACTATGGAAGAACTCTGTAAGTCCGAGACTATTTGACTACTACACTTTCTGGCACACGAAGGACATAAGGTAAATAAGTCTAAGTTACAATTTTGTAAATTAGAAGTACGTTACCTGGGTTATACTATCTCTGGGAAGGGCAGGCGATTAGATGACAGTAGAAAGAATGCTATTTTACAAGCCCCCATGCCAAATACAAAAAAAGAAATGATGTCCTTTTTAGGCATTATGAACTTCTGTCGTAGTTGGATTCCCAACTATGCCGAAGAAGTGCACCCGCTATCAGACTTAATTTTTGCAATACCGATGGCGGCAAAAGATTTGCTGCACTGGACAGACAAGGCAGTACAGGCATTCACTAGAATCAAGCAACTGATAGCTGGGTCAGCGACATTGGGGTTTCCAGATTACAGTAAGACCTTTATACAGACTGTAGATTGCAAGCAGGGATTTATGACATCTGTTTTAATGCAAATGTATGGAGATAAGTTAAGACCATTGGCATTTTACTCTAGCAAATTGGACTCAGTAGCACGAGCATTACCACACTGTGTGCAAGCAGTAATTGCAGCCGCTTTGGCGGTACAAGCGTCTGCCACATTGGTATTGTTCCATGATCTTACGTTAAAAGTCCCGCACTCTGTAGCAGTCATCCTTCTGCAGGACAAGTTAACATTTCTGTCACCTACCAGACATTTATCTTGTATGACTACGCTGTTATCACAGCCACACATGACAATTGAGAGATGCAGTACCTTAAATCCAGCGACATTGCTACCTGTTGCTGAAGACGGTATCCCGCATGTATGCTTAGATCTCATACATTCTAAAGTTCTACCAAGACCGGATCTTAAAGATCAACCCTTACTACATGCAGACTGGACACTGTTTGTAGATGGGTCAGCACGCAAAACAGAAACAGGCACCACGCAGGTAGGGTATGCAGTTACTACTGCAACTCAGATAATAGAGGCAAGACCACTCCCCGGGAACTTATGCGCTCAAGCAGCGGAATTGATTGCTGTGACAAGGGCATGTCTCCTGTCGGAGGACAGGAATGTCACTATCTATACGGATAGTCAATATGCTTTCTCTACGGTACATGTATTTGCCCAGCAATGGAAAAATAGGGGGATGGTTACAACCTTGGGAAAAGATATCATGCACAAAGAACTAATCCTTGAATTACTACAAGCCGTCCAACGGCCACGGGGTTTGGCCATCTGTAAATGCGCTGCTCATACCCGTGCTAAGGACCCGGTATCACTTGGTAATGCCCTATCAGACAAAGCAGACAAAGAGGCAGCTATGTCCAGTACCTTTTCACTTGAAACCACACCTACAGAATTATAACCAACAGATAAGTTTGATTTGCAAACCTTACAAGTCATGCAGGAACTTAGCACAGTACAGGAAAAACAACGCTGGACTAGGTATGGTGTTAGACAGAACAAAGGAATCTATGTGGGACCAGATAATAAATATGTTTTGCCTACTAATCTTTTTAGGTATGCAGCACTAGTTGTGCATGGCCCTTCCCATCTGGGCCCTGCAGCTATGGTTAGAATTATCCACCTTACCTTTTGGACCAAGGGTTTAATTGCATATGCAAAACATTTTTGTCTATCCTGCATAGTATGTGTTAAATACCACGGGGGAGGGGTCAGAGTTGCTCCGGCATCATTTCCAACACCCCCCTATCCTTTTCATACAATATGTATGGACTTCATCGAATTGACCCCGGCACAACTAAAGAAGTTTGTGTTAGTGATAGTAGATGCATTTACTAAGTGGATTGAGGCTTTTCCGGTGACACATCCGGATGCTCAAACAGTGGCTAAAATTTTGGTCAATCACATCGTCCCGCATTTTGGACTTCCTACACGCATCTACTCTGACAACGGCACGCATTTTGTCAATCAGATCATTCAGAAACTGTCTACAGTTTTCCAAATTGAATTGAAACACCATTGTGCCTACCACCCACAGTCAGCAGGGTTGGTGGAACGCCATAACGGCATTCTAAAAGGCAAGTTGAGAAAACTCATGGCCAAGACACATCAGTCTTGGATTACCTGTCTACCTCTAGCCCTCCTTTCCATGCGGACAACTCCCACCTCAAAAGGAGTCACCCCATTTGAGTTGTTGTATGGGAGACCTTATTATGTCCCACAGTGGCAAAACTTGTTGCCTGCGGAACGTGAGGGGGGTGAGGAGATAGCTGAGTACATGAGGAAAATGCTGACCAATACTAACAGCTGTTTAACGAATGATTGTTTTTCAGGTTCAAGAGACGACAAGATCACGGAAATCAGACCCGGCGAGTGGGTCTGGATCAAAATAATAAAACGCAAGAATTGGGCATCCCCCAAATGGGAGGGCCCCTACCAGGTGCTAATCGCAACTCCAACAGCAGTTCGGATTAAAGAAAGGTCCTCATGGATCCACCTAACGCACTGCAAAATCGTAAGACATTTTCAGTTAAATAAAGACTTGAGTTCCCCTGAGGAACAAACAGACAGCAGCAATCATGAAGGACAATAATGAGAATAAGAGAAAATGGTTCTATTGCAATGTTTTATTGTTTATAACTATTGTGATTGTAATATTTCTGTTTTGGGCATTTCTGTCTTTTAATGAAGCTAGCCATTCAAAAGAGACAAACACACCAGCTGGCATCCAAACTTTAATACATATCAAGCGATTAAATATGCATATGCATCCTCAATGAATGTCTCAAATTGTTGGGTATGTACTGCAATACCTACTGTACATAGTGGCTTAATGTTAGGGACAGCCCTCTGGGAACAAATGATACTTGGAATAATTTGTTGTTTGAAACCACAGAGGTACCACTGAGAGACAAGGTGGCGCTGCCTCTTCTGGGGCCAAACGGAACAGTGTATTTTCAAAAGATTGGGAAAGTTAAGGTGGGGCTGAGCCAATGTAATTTGACAATAGTTCATAATTGTACCCTAGAAGGGCAGTGTGAGACCAAGTTTGGAGCTATAAAAAAGACATCAATGTAAATGATACTAGTTTTGTTGAAAAATGCTCTATGTATATGGCCTGTTATTTAAGGGCTAAAGCCAAATGGGAGTTATGAATTTGCAACCAATATTACCATCAAAACAAATGATTGTTATTTTATTTGTGGTAGGAAAGCATATAAATGGTTACCATATGGCTGGTCAGGAAGTTGTTTTTTGGGATATCTGATACCAGCTATCAGACATACAAATGCATTGCCTCAAGGTAAAATACGAAATGCACGTTCTCTTAATAAACCTATTAATCCCGTAGGTAACATTGATGCGTCATGGATTTATCACCATGACTTGGCACACATCAGCAGCAAAGGACTCTCACATATGGACCTAGGCGATGATGTAATTGCTTGGGCTGGTATTTTGCCAGCATATGGGACAGTAAAATCCATCTGGGAACTGAGAAAACTGTCAAAACTGTTAGAGACTCTGAGTAATGCGACATTTTCAGCACTAGAATTGGTGACGGACGAATTAACGGCGATGAGAACAGTAGTGTTGCAGAACCGTATGGTGCTCGATTTCACCCTAGCGGCGAAAGGAGGTACTTGCGCTCTCATACACGAGGAGTGCTGCTCGTTCATTCCTGATAACGAGCACGCGATTCAGAGCCATCTTGAAATAATTCAACAAGTTTCTGAACTGACTAAACCTGGTCCAAACCCCTTGACTGACTTTTTCCAAAATCTGTTTGGAAACTGGGGTTCTGTGTTGATGAACATTTTAATTGCTGTATGTGTTGGTGCAATCATATTTTTGCTGCTTGGCTGCTGTTGCATACCATGTATCAAAATGATAATATCGAAGGTTATCTCTGCCAATGCTACAAAAGCATATTTCTCTGATTATGAGAAGGTATACAACGTATCTGGGATTGTGTAAAATAAACAGTATACAAAATGTTGTAAGGGGGGAAATGTGGAAAAATACTGAAGTCAACATATTTTGTATTCTGTATTTAAAGGGTTAAGCAGAAAAATGTTCACTGCATGCAAACTGAAATGTTCTGGAAAATGTTCATCACTGAGGAATGCAGAAGTTAATCTTAAACTGCTGATAAGAAAGTTAATGGTGCAAGAATAACTGTAGTACTGGCTGGTAAAAACAAGTAATCAAACTATCAATTTTAATGAAAGTCCTCTGTGCTACGTGTATGTATGCGCAGGAGGGTCTATATAAGGAGAACTCAAAGTACAAGTAGCCAGACTGCTGGCATACTACTATCATGTAACAGGTCTCCATGCATGTAAAATAAAGCTGTTTTACTTGCTTACAAGAACTTGGTGTGATTCTTCCAGAATATGTTAGAAGAGTAAAATCTTTTGACAATATCCCTTTCAGACTGTGGGTTTTATAACTGTGCTGTGCATTGTTTTATATATATCATTTGATAAGCATGAAGATGTTTCTTGTTTTCCTGTCCAGCTGATCCAACATTTTTTGGGACCACTCACTCCCTCCAAAGATGCAGCAGGAAGAATAAGCTGAGTTGTAGCTTATACTTTATTCCTAGATCTCAGGTAGTTTTCAATATCAATTTTAGCCTTCTAAGATACTCATTAACTATGCTGTCTTCTTATTTGTTCATGCTGTATTGCTGACCTTTCATCTTATCCTGGATAGTTATACATTCCCTATTGTTCGAGTTCTTTGAGATGTCACATTCCTCTCTCAAGTTATTTTCTGCAGTAAGTGTTGCTCATGTACATTTATCAAAACCAAATATCATTCTTTTATTGCCTGAAAAAGTTCTAACCATTATTAATTGTGCTTTCAGTTTCTTGTATGATAAACTATACAGACTGAAATCATTCACAAAAACTAGATGGGATGGTATTGGATAATGGTGTTTTCTGCAAGTCAAGCTGCAACCACAGTGTAGTAGTTAAGTAGACAACTTAATGGGATAAGAACATGGCAAAACAGTACAGATAGCTAAGAATCACCCTGGAATATTTTCGCCTCTGTTTAACAGTGACTGCTGTGTAATTTATGAATGTAGGATGTATTTTATGTATCTTTAACTATTCCATAATCCATGAACATGGGATCCTGTCAATTTATTTAATCTACCCAAGCCATACTTACGTTCTGCCCCTTTTTTACATCTCTCTGTTATGACTTTGTTTAATAATAGATTACCCTTTGTTCCATAATATTTTCTTTTATTATCTTTTAGTTGTACTCCTAGGAATTATAGGAATTACAAAGCATTTGAATCATGTAACCATTTAAGCCTTGTCAGTCTCCACACTTAGGTCAAACCCGACATGAATTGTAGGCACCCATGTAATGATATAGGTCCTATGTAAAGGGCAAAAGTGCATACCAATGCATTTTTCCCAGGAACAGCCTATTCTAGTGGTGGGAGAGACACTGAATGAAAAACCTGCCTTTCAACTCATCTTATTTATCTGCTGATGATGATTTTGCTGTCTAAATCTGGTATTACTGTAACTGTTAGACTTATGGAGACATACAATATCCAGGACAACAGGGATACTAATGGCTCAGTAGCCGAGGCAGAAATCTCTCCTCAGGAGTCTGTAAAATACTTAATAAAGGGATAGTGTTTTCAGTCTGTTTTGGAAGCTGAAGGTCTTAAAGCCTGTGATTTTCTTAGTTAGGAACCACTGTGACCTTTCTATTTTTTTGACATGTTTAGAAATGTACATAAAGAAAGAGGCTTTGTACTCTATAACTGGGTTAACCAGTGCAGTGGATAGGGTATCAGTGACTTCTTTGGATCTAGATGTTATTCCCTTGGTAAATAGCTGTGATAAATGAAAGGGCTTCCTGACTATAGCTGCCAGATGATGATTGAATGAGAGAGAATTATTGGCCCATGTTCAGAAGTCTCTAATAACACTTTCATTTTGAAGTGGGGTGTTACCTAAGCTATATACAGTGGGTGAGATTGCCTGCCAAATATGGCAGCTTCATGTTTTTGCATTTAAAGTGGGCCTGTTTCCCTTGCAACAAGTATTTACTATTGTAAGTGTAGTCTGAAAAGTTTGAGAGCTTGAGTGGGGACTTGATAATACCCAGTTTGAAGTCATCATCAAACTTAGTCAGAGGTTTTGGTTCACACATCAGAGATCAGAGAAGTAAATACTGAAAAGAACGGCTCCCAAAACCAATCCCTGGGGACACCACTGGTCACTTACATACCTTTAGATGAAGCACCTGACACTTGCATTGTATGAGCTTTGTCTTTTATCCAATTTGCTATCCATCTTAGCACACAGGAATCTATAAAGTGTAAAGCTGACTTTCAGTGCCAGCTTGGAGTAGGATATCAAACTTTTTTTTTAGGTTAAGGTATGCCATATACACAGAGTGGATGCTGTCACCAGTATTTGTTACCCACTTGAAGAAGCTTACCAAATGAATTAGGAAATATTTACCCTTGACAAAGCCAAGCTGGCATGGTGTGAGTCTAATGAGTTTATTGCTATCATAATTTATTAGGTCTGTTATTATGTGTTCCATGGTTTTGCAGATGAGACTCATCAGGGTGATGGGTCTATAATTCTTATGGTTAGTGGTAGCTCCACCCTTATGAAGTGACATCACTACTTATCATCATCATCAACCCAATTTTTCACATTTTCTACAAGGGGTCAGGGTGCGACATCAGCTGTCACCATCTCTTTCAATTCAATGCAACTCTTCTACCTTCATTCACAGTCATGCCTGACTGTCACAGGTCTTTTCTCAGAGAGTTCATTCATTTATTTGCTGAATGCCCTCATTTCTTCTTGCTTTCTTCCTATATGTCCCAAATATTCATCATCAGATTGTCTTCTGCTTTCCTGCATGTGTGCCAGAACCACCATATTATGCTCTGCCTGACCTTCTCTGCAGTTGAAGCTACCTGGGCTTCTGCTCTGACGTTATTGCTTATTCAACAGTTTGCATCCTATTACCTCTGTCAGTCACTTCATCTCCATCATCTCTAGCTTCCTTAACTGCTCTGCCTTCACTGCCAAGGTTTCTGTGCCATACAGTAGTACTGGTCACACCATTGTTTTGTACAACTTGCTTATCAGCTTTTTTGTCATTTTTCTGTCATACACTACACCTGACATTATGTGCTAGTTGGCTACAGCCCCTCTAATTCTGTCTTTGACCTCCTCATTCAGTCTTCCTTTGTCCTGAATCACCCTTCCCAGGTATTTGAAGCTGTTACTTTGTTCCACTATTTTCTCTTCTGTCTCATTTTTTACCTTCTTTTGATTCCCCCCATTTGCTGCCATTACAACTGTCTTACCTGTACTCAGTTGCACCCCACATATCTTCAGTTTGCATTCCATTCCCCTATCCTTTGCTGAAGTTCTTGTTCAGAGTTTGCCTGTAATGCCACATCATTTGTATGTGGCAACATTTTTGATCTGTCCTCTCCGATCTGTTTGCTAATGTGATCCATCACCAGTATGAACAGCAATGGGCTCAGAGTTGAACCCCGGTGCCCACCCAATCCCACTGGGAACCCCTCTATGAGCCTGACACTGTTTGCAATTGTGTCATTGGCTTCTTGTACATAGCCTGCACTAATTCTACCAATATTTCTGGGACTTTTAACCATCACAGGACTGCCCAGTCAGCTTTCTTGGGGCATTGTCATATGCTTTTGCCAAGTCTAGGAATGTCCAGTTGGACTCTTTCCTCGTCTGTAGCTTCTTCTCAACTACCTGTCTCACTGCAAGAATCCAGTTAGTTGTGCTGCATCCTGATCTGAATTTGAACTGCTTGTCTCTCATCTTATGTTCTACTACTCTGCATATTATCACTCACCCTGCTTAGAACCTTCATGCAGTGCGACAGGAGTTTATCTCTATACTGCCCACAGTTACAATACATAAGATACAATTTTCTCTCCATACTGCTGTAAGTACCCTCAGGAGCCATTTCTCCCCTATCTCACCCAGCACCTTCATCATATCTTCCTTGAGCTCATCTACTGCTTTCTCTAACATCATTTTCCTTTGTGCTGTTCTTACTTCTTCTAGAATGGTGTCCTCTTCTTTTATTCTAGACTGTGCCTGGGGCAGTTCAGCTTCTGGGAGTTTTTTTAGAAGCTGCTTGAAGTAGTTCTTCCATCTGCTTTCGATATTCTGTAAACTGGTGAGCAGGCTATTGCTGGCATCCCTTATGAAGGATATCTGATGACTATCCTTCTTTATCTTTCTGTCTTTGCTTTGCAACCTGATAAGAGTTTCTTTGTGCCATCTACTGAGTCACTTTCCAGAAGCTGGTAGAGTGCCTCTGCATGTTCTTCACTTTTGCAAATTCTGTCTTAGCCACTTTGTTAACCAGCCAGTATTCCTTCTTAGCCTGGTCCATCTTTTCTATCTCTTACTTTTTTTTGCTCTCCTCCTTTCTTTTGATGACTTCCTGGACTTCTGCTTTCCACCACCACCAGCTTTACTTATGTACCTTATATTTATAACTAGCTCAGCCACATATCTGTTCTGTAGTCCTCGCACATGCTGTTTTGAAGAGCTGCTATTCTTCTTCATCTCCACCTATTTTCTGAGGTGCTAGAGCCCTGAATATTTCATTTAACTCTTGTGCTTTCTGTCCAGTCAACTTTCAGGTCTTTAGCCTAGTCTCTGCTGACCTTAGGGACTTATGTGCCCACTGCTTACAGCTAATTGTGGCAAACTGTGGTTTATGCTGTGGGACAACTGTTTCACTAGGGATGATATTGTAATTGCTAATTCTACCCCAGTGCCCTTTCTTTACTAGAAGGAAGTCTACCAGAGTTACATGTTAGTCACTCTTGTATGTGATCTTGTGACTGTCTTTCTTGCCGATCCTTGTGTTGGTCACCTTCCAACCATATGCCAGAAATAAGTCTAGAATGGTCTCTCCTTTATTCCTGTTGCCCCACTCAAGTGGACCCAAACAGACCTCATATCTTGTTCTGTCTGTCCTGATATATGCATTCAGCTCCTTTGTTATAAACACCAACTCATGTTGTCCTGCTTTGTCTAGTAGGTCTCAAAATTGTTACCTGAATGGACTCTTTTCCTCACAATTGCAAACCTGCTGAGGGTCATTGGCTGATATTATGAATACTGCCCTATCCTTACACTGCAGTCTGACTGCCATGAGTCAGTAAACCTGATGACATCCCTCACTATCTTCTGAAGCTTCTCTCACCACACTTCCCACATCATTTCTATTGTCTTCCTCCTCTTTGAGTAGATGACTGAATCCCAAGCCAAGTGGTTTTGCTACACTGCCTTACAGTCTTGTCTTGTGGATACACAGGATGTCCAGCCTCCTTTTTACTATCGTGCCATTCACATGAAAGCTCTATCCAGTCAACAAATCTATGTTGAGTGTAGCAATCCTTAGTGCATATTTGTCAGGTTGATTGGTTTTACTTCCAGCTTTCGCTCAACAGAGCTGTTCCACATAACCCAAGTTGGGGGCACATAGGCCCCTCCCAACATGAATGCCTAGCCTAGGTCAAACTAGGCTGCGTCCTTAACACACTTACCATTGGCAAATACCCGTGTCCATTTTTTGTGATATTAGTGAACATGAACCTATCATCTAGAGACAATCTTTAAACTGCCAATTGGCTAGACTTGACCCGAAGTGCAAACTGTGATCTATGTTCTCCTATCTAGAAAATACTACACACCATAGTTGATGCCCAAAGCAGTTGATCTGTGCAACTCTTCCTCTGACAATCACTATCTAAAGTCTGTGCTGATGTCCATAACAATTTCTGGATGAGATTGAGGTGAAAAAAATCAGCATGTTTTGGGGAAGTGGGATGAACCCCACAGAGATACAGGGAGAACATGCAAACTCTATGCAAACATTTGTCTGAAATCAGGATTGAACCTTGAAATTTTGCATGGGAAAATTATGACAACAGCATGTACTGCAGTGTACCAAACATCTGGGACAAAGCCTGTGATTAAAGCTATGTTGAACAGTTTGAGGGCAGAGTCTACTAGGGCATGCTTGGCACTGTTTAATACTCATCCAGGTATATTTTCAAGCCCCATGGATGACATATTTTTGGTCTTAGATAGTATCTTCATACATATTCATTGATGATGATGATGGGGGATTTTAATGGATTTAGGGATATGTGACTTCGGATGGAAGTCTATGCTGTAAAATTTGCATTGAATTTGTATGCTAGCATGTTATGGATGTCTATTGGGTCCATATAGATGTTGTCATTGTGAATGAGTTCTGAGCATCCTGGGAATTATTTTTTACTTTCCTAATGTAGCTGAAGAAGGATTTATATCTGTCCTTAGTTTCAGATGCTAACCTACATTTCTATGCTGGTTTAGTAGACCAAATAGTTATTTTCAGTTTTTCAGTAGTACTTTGGATTGGTCCCTGATAAGTGTTTAGATGTGGTGCATTATTTAAGTTTTATGAATTGTAATGTTTATTTATATTAGTGGACTTCCAAGAAGATTTGTTTGGGAACTTCCTGTTATATTTTGTCCTGGTCTATGGGCATAGAGTTTCTACACAAAAAAAACTTCTGCTATGGCACGTTGGGGTTGATGCTTTCAAGGGTGAATTTATAGACCTTGGCATAGAATCCAATATGGTTGGTAGATCTGAAATCCCTGAATTCCAAGATATTGGATGCCAAAGTTTTAGAGATACTGAAAGTGAGAGTCACTAGTTAATGGTCTGATTAGACTGAGTAAGGGGGTACCTGGGGACTAGATAATGAAGTGGCTAAATGTGTAAGAACCAGGTCCAGAATGGAATGTTTTACAGTGGGTTTCTTGTTTAGCTTGTCCAATGAGTTTGGTTTACTAAATCTAAGAACATCTGTGCATATCCCACATTAGAAGTAAAAGTGCCCCAGTTAATTGAGGGGCAGTTAAAGTCACTTAAGATGATACAAACTTCTGAGCTTATCCTACATTAGATGAACAAGTGCTCCAATTATTGAGGGGTAGCTAAAGTCACCCAAGATTATGGAATTTGTGTTAATAGGGAGTACCACTCAAAAACATTTAGGAACCTGACATGATTTTCAGGAGACATGGAAGGTAATCTGTAACATGCTACAAGCTGGCAGTTGGTTTTGTTTAGGGTGATATGGAGTTCTGTAAGTGTAGTCTTTTAGGGCCTGTGGGGTTCTGTCTGGCAGTGATATGAGCCCTAAAAATATGGAGATACTGTCACAGTTTCCACTTGGTCTGAAGGCATGGAAGGTGCAGAACCTGGGTGTGGAGGGAGAGCTTTTTTATATTTAATCCATGTTTCAGAAATGGCACAATTATGGATATGTTCCAAGTGCAGGACAGCCACAAGAGTGAGCATTTTGTTGTTCAGATTTCTGGCATTGGGTAGATCCAATTTTGGATACAGATTGCTAATTACACTGGAATACTTAGGAGCTGGATTCTGTCTAAATAGGCACTGTGAAAGAAGTGGTGATGACTTGTTGCAGACCTTCCTTTGTGAAGCAAGTCTGATGGTCAAACATCTTGTCCTGTGCTAACTCACACTGGATGCTGCTAGAATGACTCCAGTTATTTAATCAGTTCTTGAAACTAATTATGTTTTCCTTGTACCTAGGCATCATTTTTGGAAAAGGAAGGATTTCCCTCAGAATCAGTGTCTTCCCCACACTTGTCGCATGCATGGAGAATTCTGCATTTCTTTCTGCATGCCCCTCTGGGTTCTGCTTCCCAAGTCACTCACCCCCAGATGGACCACCACAATGTTGTAGTTATATTTGTCAGGTGAAAGGGCCTTTACATCTTTAGAGATGTGAGAGATATTGGCACATGAAAGACAACTGACCATTGCAGTATCCTTGTCCAGACTGGTGAGAGGTGAATCTGTGTGTCTAACTAAAGATTCATCTATCACTAAAACATTTTTTGTCAGTGCTGGGGTTCTGTGTAGTAGATTTACCACAATTTGATTCATGGTGACTCATATTAATAGGTGCTTGTGTATGAAGAAGATGAGGTGTTGGATTTAGACCAAGAACAAGTTTGCCTGGATCTAGGAGGCATTGTTAAAGATTTTTCACAGCTTCTGCATATGACATTTCAAAATGCTGTTGTTTGAGTTGTGATGGAAGTATATACTGCTTACAGTCAATGTTATTTCATGAGAGGGACACCCCCTCAGTTTACTTAAATATTTGCATTTCTCACAGATGGAACTATTTGTGCTAAGTAACAGATCATTATGTTTGAGCTTATAGCAGTTACTGGACTGCCTACATATACCAAGTGCTAAAAGGCTGGCAATAGATAGGCTCATAGGTAGGTAGGTACTAGGCTATCGGCCCAAGGGCCTATGTAAGCCTAGCCAACAAGGTTCCCCGGCTTACGCCACCCAAGAAAGTTAAGTTTATAAAGCCACTGTCGAGCAGAGACACAGAAGTGATCCCCGGGGTATATTCCTATTTCCCATCCACTCATCAAGATTTTTCTTGAAGAGTGCTAATGAAGAACTTTGCTTGACATAGATGGGTAGCCTGTTCCAGAGTATGGAAAGTCACTGGGACAGGAATCTATCCCTCCAGCATGTCCTGTTTATTGTGGTGACATGGTTTAGGTCCATAGAGCGTGTAGCTTGGAGGAATTGGGATTTCTTTAGGTGTAGCATGTCCAACAGCTCTGGGTTTGACATAGCTTTATATTAGGCAGAAATCACCTCGGAGTAGGCAATATGCTATGGAATAAAGCTGGAGTTTTTTGAGACGGTCAGTGTAGGGCATTTGTTTGAGGCTAGTAATCCTCTTTGTGAGGTACTTCTGTGGCCTCTCCAGCTGCTGCAGATGTCTTGTGAGGTACATTCCAAATGGGGCATTGTACTCTATAATGGGTCTGATAAGTGTCGAGTAGAGAGGAATAATGACCTCTTTTTTCCTGGATGAGAACCTTTTTATGATGAGGTGTGCCATGTAGAAGGACTTCCTGACTACTGTGGCAATGTGACTATTAAAGGAGAGACTACTGTCCACCTGGGTCCCAAGGTCTCTTATCACATATTCAGTGTTAAGTAGATTGCTGCCTATGTGGTAGTTCATGGGTACAGAGTTTTTACCAAAGGGGATGACACTGCACTTTTTGGCATTGAGCTTGAGGCCATGGTTCTGACACCAGGCATCTGTCTCAGCGAGGCCCTTCTTTAGGATGTCCACATCATTTGGGGACTTGACTATGGCTCCTAGTTTGCAGTCATCTGTGAACTTCATTAGCCAGAGGCCTTCTGTGTTAGCCTGTACTTCAGAGAAGTAGATACCAAACAGGAGAGGTCCCAGGATTGAACCATGTGGTACTCCACTTGTCAATGGTTTGAGGGCAGATTTGGAGTCTGCAGCTTTTACAGTGTGGGTTCTTCAGTGAGCCAGTTGGCAACCTATCTTGTGACTTAGGGATTTGTACCTAGTTTAGTGAGTTTAGCTATAATTCCAGAATGGGGAATGGTGTCAAAAGCCTTGGCGAGGTCAAGATAGGCTGTGTGAACCACCTTACCCTCATATACGGCTTTGGTGACTGCCTCAAAGAAGTCGATCAGGTTCAGGAGGCATAATCTGCCTTTCACAAACCTGAATTGGGTGGGAGCCAGAGTTTGGAGGTTACCAATGTCTTTGTTTATGAGTTCCATGATTATACGTTCCATGGCCTTGCAGACCAGGCTCATCAGGCTAATAGGTCGATAGTTCCCAGGATCAGTGGTGGCTCCCACTTTGTGGAGTGGGATAACTGTTGCTGTGTGGGCAAAAAGCCTGATGTGAGGCTATTATTGAGGCTTAAGTGGGGAGCCAGTTTGTTCTGAAGTTCGTGTAAAACGCAGCCTGGGATGTTGTCCGGTCCTGTGTATGCTGTGTTTTTGGCTTTAGAGAGTGCAGGTTTTACCTGCATAGTTGTGATTACAGGGAATCTGCATTCTTCCTGTGTAGATATGGGCTCTTTAGGGGGTGAAGGGGGTAAAGTTAGCACTGAACCAAACTGCCAGGATGTTGGCAATATCAGTTGGTTCTGTAGTTTTCGTGCCGTTGTGTTGTAACTCAGAGCAGATCTCGGTGTTGCCATCGAGATTCTTGACATAGCTATAGAATGCTTTGTGATTGTCCTTAGAATTAGTGGTGATTTTGTTTTCGTAGCTAGCTATAGAGGATCTTATAAGGGATCTCAGCTTCTTAATGAGGCTGACCAGGGAGCTCTTCCACTAATGGTATTTTACTCTCTTTTTTGCAACAGTTTCTTCCTTCTGTTGTACAGTTTGTTTATGGCAGGGGACCACCAGATTGGCTTCCTTTTTTTGGAGGATAGTGTCTTGGTTCTGTTTGGGATAGCACGATCCATGCATTCGTGTAAGTGCTTATAGAGTGCATTTGTGTGGGATTCAGCAGTTTTAACTGTATTGTCCATCTGCATGGGTGTCATGAAGTTCACCACTACTGTCTTAAAAAGCATGAAGTTGGCTTTGGAGAAATTTTTTACCGTGGTTTCCTTAATGGGGGGGTGGGGGCGAGATGTGGATATCAAGGGTGATTAGCTTATGGTCGGATCAGACCAACGAGGTGTTGACTTCACGTGTGGAACACCGGTCACTCATATTGGTAATGACTCGGTCTAGGATATTATTGCCCCTGGTGGGGGTATGGATAAGTTAATCCAGAGCATTGGGGTTTATGAATTCCAGAAAGTGTTGAGCTAAGGAGTTGGTACACGAGTAGTTTTCCCAGTTAATGGTGGGGGAGTTGAAGTCGCCCATTATTAGGGTGTTTGGTTGAACCCTAATATTTTCCAGTACATCAAGAAAAGAGGAGTGGGAATCCTGGGGCATGGTGGGGGATCTGTAGCAAGCTACAATTTGGATTGCAGTTTTGCCCAGAGTTAGTTGCACTTGGATAACCTCAGATGCATTATGCTGAGCAACTAGCCTGGAGGTGTGGATATCCTTAATGAATATGGACACACCTCCGCCTTTGGTGTTTTGGTCCAGGTTACATGGCCAAAAAGTGTGGTATGAGTTATAACCTGGTAGTGCAGGGGTGCTCTCTAGAGCCTTGAACCAGGTCTCAGTCACTGCGCAGATATCGATGTTCTCCATTTTAAGGAGTGCCTCGAGTGAGTGCATTTTGAGATTTAGACTTCTAGCATTGAGTAGCATTACCCTCAGTTTTTGCTTGCCTGTTCCTGTTACAGTGGTGAATTTGTCATTTGAACCTTGCCTAAAAAAGGCACTATAGGGGCGGCAAGAGCCTTAGCCAGTATCCAGAATCCCAAGGGCAACAGGTGCAGGCCATCTGTGGCAAAGCATTGTGGTCTGTCGACCATGTCATCCCAAGCAGGCAGATACTGGATCCCCTTAGAATGACACCAGAAGCTTAGCCAATTGTTGAAGTCAATCATTTTGTCCTTGTACTTGGGTGACATGTAGGTTGAATTTCTTCATTCTGACCAGTAATTCCATAGTTTTGTTTAGAATTATATAGACTGGATAAATGTAGCTATATGTGCTGGGTTTTTGGGATAGGTGAATGTTCTTAACAAAGATATAGTATCTAAGCTGTATTGCTATGTGAATGGATATGGGATGACTTAAAGGGCAGAAAATAAATCATTCCTTGCTATTAATAGATGTAGGTCTATGTATATGAACTTGGGATGCTTAAGGGAGTTATGTGTAGGAATCTGAAGATTTAAATGACAGATACACTCAAGGCTATTAATAGAAGTAGAAGAAAGGCAGAGCTTCAGCAAGGATACACTGACAACACAAAATAGTATATTTCGTGGTAGGGTAATTAAGGAAAAAACTCACTAGCGCTAATGAATAGGAACTAACATATACTGTAGTGTGATAATTTGGGTCTACTTCTTTTAAATGAAAACACATTTCTCCGAACTGTACTTCACAGAGCTTACTTTGCCGAAATGACAAATTAATGAAATATCAGTTAACTGATGCTCAAATCACCAAATCACATATTGGCGAATATGTGTGATATAGCACACCCGAGTGCTCCCGATCACGAAGTGCAATATACTAATCCCTCTTTCCAGTGAATAATGTCAAACTAAAGAATACCACCTCCAAACTCTGCAAAACCATAAGTGATCAAATATGCTAAACTTAGTCCAACAAATAAAGGTTTGTTTACATCTTTAACAACATAGCGATTCCTTTAACATATTCTAAACAGTCATATTAATATTTGTTGTCAAATATTGTTTAAAACTGCTCATCTTCTAAGCAATGCCCATTTCTTCAGGGAAGGAAGACAAGCGGCAGACATTCTTCTCCTTATTTCATCAACCTGATTCTGTTCTCATACTATAGCAGTCAAAACAGTATACAAATCTGTGACATGCTTCCTTGTTATACACTTAAACTCTCTGGTGCTAAGCTTCAGCAGTGTTCTTGGAAAAAAAAATATTCAAGTATTGAAACATTCCAAACTGGGATAAGAAATAATGGAGGAAATCTTATACATGCAGAAGATCGAGTACTAAAGGGCTGCGGTTTTCCAAACATGTACCATTCACTAAAATACTTCAATAACTCTTTACCTTCAATAGGAAAAGAGTCTCTCAGTTTATTCAATGTAGGAATAACTTCCATTTCCTCTAGGAGCACCAAAGCAGCCAATGTTTAACTGACAATTGAAACTTCATATTACAGTGGTACAGTGACCCACGTCCGAGAGCTTGAACCTTTTTCTAAATGTTATGGCTGAAGTGGAAAAAATAACCTTTACACACCACATCATTAACATTTAGTCTAATGCTTTTCACAGCAGCGATTTGAAAATCACTGAAAACATAACTAATGTTACATGTATATCCATAAGAAGTGAAGAGGTCAAACACACATTGCCACATATAATTATAAGAACATAATGATTTCTTGTTCATTAAACAATAAATAAGAGGAACACTCTTACTATACACTCTGTATCTAACTAATGAATGCATAGTATATAGTTGTCGACACTCAGTACCCCTTGCAAAATATGTGCCATCCATCAGCTAGATCAGACTGACTTAAATCAGACAGGTTTTGCATAGTTGTTAACATAACTATAATGTTTTCCTTCATACTATCACACATCTTTCTCTCAATAAACATTCCTTCCTTCAAAGGGAACTCTGCAGAGTTCATATTCAACAGGGTCAAGCCACTAACTAAAGGTCTTCCACTTTCTTTTAATCTAACACGTCTAACCTGCTGAAGTAAAGCTCTATGACTAATCAAAGTAGCTGCAAAGTCCAGAGATGAACTAGCAAAAGCGTCATCTACAATGATACATGCTGAGACTCATGAAAGAGCTGTTCTTTGTCTTAAGCTGGGGCAACAGAGTACTTTTCTACCTCATCAGGTTCACCGGCATGATTATGAGGAACAGATTTCACCAGCTCTTCTCCTTTGCTAACACACTCCGTGACAGCCCTCCCTTTGCAATGTTGAGATGTTTTGTACTTACAGCTCCAGTATTTGTTGGTCTTAGCCAGCTTTTCTAGGTAATAAATGTACCCTTCGATAATCAATAGTTGTTGTCCTCCTCTCTGTGATTTACTGGTATGGTAAACTCCAATAACACCAGGCTCGCACCTTACCACATCCGCCATGATCAGTTATGGTACATTAATACAAACATGTTGAGTAGCTGCAGTTATTTAAAGGGACAAGGGACATATATATATATATATATATATATATATATATATATATATATATATATATATATATATTTATTCAGTGGAGGGAGATTCAAAGGTTTAGAACTCGGGTAACAGTGGATATAAGAAGTGTACACACCCCTGTTAAAATGCCAGGTTTTTGTGATATAAAAAAATGAGACCACAATACATAATTTCAAAACTTTTACCACCTTTAATGTGACCTATAACCTGTACAATTCAATTGAAAAATAAGCAAATATGTTAGGGGAAAAGTATAAAAAATGTACAATAAGCTGGTTGCATAAGTGTGCACA